>NW_027193547.1:0-39767 GCF_032444005.1 Ranitomeya imitator
AGGAGGGGGGGTAATGTTAGGGGTCGAGTTCCCGCTTCTGCACAGGGGGAATCTCGAGCCACTTCCGCTGCGGTCTCCCATTCTTGTCCAGCCGCAGTGGAGCCTGCTCAGCAAGGACGTCGGTCCCAGCGTCTTGCTCATTCTCACTCTGTTCTGAGAGTTAGTGCTGCTTCTCCAGTCTCTGACATTAAAGTCAGTGCTGGTCAGCAGCGAGCGGACTTCTCTGGGACTAAGTCCTTGTCTGCATGTACTGAGCATGCCCAGCGTAAGGTCTCCCGTTGGAGATCGAGGGTCATGTGCTCAGGCTCTGCAGCACATTCCATTGGTCCTCTTGGCAGGTCCTAGAAGGGCAAAAGTGCTGTGGCCACTTCCTGTGCTGCTGCTATTTAAACTGCGCATGACCGCACGGCCATGCGCTAGTATTGTCAAACAATTGCTAATGTGTGTATGTTGTGAGTGCAAGTCGTCCTTGGAAACCCCTACCCTATTGAATGTCTGTTCGCGGAAGGTGTATGGCTGCTATCTAGCGCCCGACTTAGCCTACAGCACAAAACACACATCTCAGCGTCCTGTAGCTGTGCCTGCCAGTACGGCGCCGTGCGCCTGCCTTGCGCTTTCCATACCCGAGTCTGGGTGGTTAGTGGCGTCCGTTAGTGCGGCATCGCTCGCACTCTTGTGCACTTATATTTCCTAAGGTTCTCTACACACCCAGTTGCGGTGTTACGCCAGCAAGGGTCTAATCGGGCTCCAATCCCTTCTGGGGTTAAGTCCGCTGACCACTTGCTCGCGCACTAGTGCGGTACTGCGGTCCTGTGAATTAACAGGATCGCTTTCTTCACGCTGGGTGAGGTTTAACCCACGCGTGTATCCTTTAGTGTACCGCCATATTGTCCGTCTTGCTAGCTGCAGGGTCTTTTACCTGCACGGTGGACCTCGGACTGCGAACGCACCTAGTTTCTTACCATCTATACTTGGTGCGTTCCGCCAGTCCCTAACACCCGTAATGTTCTGATATAGGGCTTGGTGATGGCTTATTTTTTTGTGGATTGAACTAACATTTTTATTGATACCATTTTGGGGTAGATACAATATTTTCAATATTTTATTGAAAACACCACACAAGAACTATTTTTTAAAAACAATTAAAACCCCACAAACACGATAGAGGATTAGGGTCCATACAAATGTGAGTTAAATACTCAAAAGGAAACACTGTACAGTCAATTTCAGTTATATATATATATATATATATATATATATCTCCAAACTCAAAATAATGTGACCAAACTCAAAATAATGTGGACCAGACAATATATGCATGCTGTTATCCCATTCAGAAACAAGCAGTAAAGTCCTAACAGGAGTTACATATTCGATCTGAAATCAGTACAAATAATTTTCCAACAATAACATCCACAACTGTGGAAAGACGTGAGTATCCAAAGGGCACAAGGAGATCAATTGCTCCAAAAAATAACTACTCTCCAAGAGTTGCACCAAAAGTCCCAGTGTCTTACCCCCCACTATCAGGTAGGTCACCTCAATCATTAGCATAGCAGACTGTGACAATGTTAGGACCCAAGTACCCGAAGTGTATGATGTCATTGATTTGAACGGAGAACAGACAACAGTAAAGTTACTTGTTTAAAGTTGAAAAATATTTAGAATTGAGAGTCCTCAGTGGTTGATAGTGTACCATTAATGTTATGCTAGTTATGGAACTAAAACCACTTCTGAAATTTTCTATCTACTGGCTAACACGATACCAAGATATATATCTTTCTTGTTTAAAGTTGGAAATGGACTGTGTCTCTGTTTGTAAACTATTGTCCAGTGGAAGCCCTGATGAAGTGGAGCATGAAGGAACAGGTATGCTGACAGAGAACTGTGAACTGCATGTGATGGTAGACCAGGGCTCTTTGGAGCCATTTACCTCAGCCACAGCTATGGCCCTGGCGCTCCCTCACATAGCCACCGTGGTCTTCTGCAGACCTCCAGCTGTGATGACAGCTTATTGGTGTTCAGCATTCTTGTGACAAAGGCTCCGATGTTTAACCCCTTAGCGACCGCCGATACGCCTTTTAACGGCGGCCGCTAAGGGTACTTAAACCACCCCGCATTTGCGATCGCCGGTAATTAACCGTTTACCGGCGATCGCAAAAAAAAAAATGCGATCTTTTTTAATTTCTCTGTCCTCCGATGTGATCGCACATGGGAGGACAGAGAAAAGTGGTCCCAGAAAGCCCCCCAATACTTACCTGTCTCCCCCGATGCTCCTCGTGGCTCCCGGTGGCCGCCGCCATCTTCAAAATGGCGGGCGCATGCGCAGTGCGCCCGCCGGCCGGCCCCACGAGAATCTTTGGGGTCTCGGCTGCCGGGGGTAGCCGAGACACCAAAGAGCATGATCGGGGTCGGTTTTACCAACCCCCGTTTTGCGATCGCCGGTAAATAACTGTTTACCGGCGATCGCCAAAAAAAAAAAAAAGTAAAGTGTAATTCTCTGTCCTCTGATGTGATCGCACATCAGAGGACAGAGAAATAGGGGGATTCGGGGACCCTATCATACTCACCTGTGTCCCTGGATCCTCCTGCTGCTCCTCCTGGCCGCCGGCAAAAGAAAATGGCGGGCGCATGCGCAGTGCGCCCGCCATCTGTCTCCATCTGCTGGCCGGCAGGAGAACAGCAGTTGGGGCTAAAATTAGGGTTAGGGGTAGGGTTAGGGGTAGGGTTAGGGGTAGGGGTAGGGTTAGGGGTAGGGTTAGGGGTAGGATTAGGGGTAGGGCTAGGGTTAGGGTTAGGGCTAGGGTTAGGGTTAGGGCTAGGGTTAGGGTTAGGGTTAGGGTTAGGGCTAGGGTTAGGGTTAGGGCTAGGGTTAGGGCTAGGGTTAGGGCTAGGGTTAGGGCTAGGGTTAGGGTTGGGGCTAAATTTAGGGTTAGGGTTGGGGGCTAAATTTAGGGTTAGGGTTGGGGCTAAATTTAGGGTTAGGCTTCTTTCACACTTACGTCGGTACGGGGCCGTCGCAATGCGTCGGCCCGACATACCGACGCACGTTGTGAAAATTGTGCACAACGTGGGCAGCGGCTGTAGTTTTTCAACGCATCCGCTGCCCAATCTATGTCCTGGGGAGGAGGGGGCGGAGTTACGGCCACGCATGCGCAGTCAGAAATGGCAAAAAATAAAAAAACGTTTCATTGAACGTTTTTTTGTGCCGACGGTCCGCCAAAACACAACTGATCCAGTGCACGACGAACGCGACGTGTGGCCATCCGTCACGATCCGTCGGCAATACAAGTCTATGGGCAAAAAACGCATCCTGCGGGCACATTTGGAGTATCCATTTTTTTGTCCAAAACGATGGATTGCGACGGATGCCAAACGATGCAAGTGTGAAAGTAGCCTTAGGGCTAGGGTTAGGGTTGGGGCTGAAGTTAGGGCTAGGGTTGGGGCTAAAGTTAGGGTTAGAGTTGGGATTAGGGTTAGGGTTTGGATTAGGGTTGGTATTAGGGTTAGGGTTGGCATTAGGGTTACGCTTGGGATTAGGGTTAGGTTTGGGATTAGGGTTAAGGTTAGGGTTGTGATTAGGGGTGTATTGGGATTAGGGTTAGGTTTGGGATTAGGGTTAGGTTTGGGACTAGGGTTAAGGTTAGGGTTGTGATTAGGGGTGTATTGGGATTAGGGTTAGGTTTGAGCTTAGGGTTGAGATTAGGATTAGGGGTGTGTTGGATTTAGGGTTTTGATTAGGGTTATGGTTAGGGTTGACATTAGGGTTGTTTTGGGGTAAGGGTTGTGATTATGGTTAGGGTTAGTGATTAGGATTATGGATCAGGTTGGGATTAGGGTTAGGGGTGTGTTGGGGTTAGGGTTGGAGTTAGAATTGGGGGGTTTCCACTGTTTAGGTACATCAGGGGGTCTCCAAACACAGCAGCCAATTTTGTGCTCAAAAAGTCAAATGGTGCTCCCTCCCTTCTGAGCTCTGCCGTGCGCCCAAACAGTGGGTTACCCCCACATATGGGGCATCAGCGTACTCGGGATAAATTGGACAACAACTTCAGGTGTCCAATTTCTCTTGTTACCTTTGTGAAAATAAAAACTTGGGGGCTACAAAAACTACAATATATTGTACAAACTACAATATATATTTTTTATGACTCTGCATTCTAAACTTCTGTGAAGCACTTGGGCATTCAAAGTTCTCACCACACATCTAGATAAGTTCCTTGGGGGGTCTAGTTTCCAAAATGGGGTCACTTGTGGAGGGTTTCTACTGGTTAGGTACATCAGGGGCTCTGCAAACGCAACATAATGCCCGCAGACCATTCTATCAAAGTCTGCATTCCAAAACGGCGCTCCTTCCTTCCGAGCTCTGCCGTGCGCCCAAACAGTGGTTTACCCCCACATATGGGGTACCAGCATACTCAGGACAAATTGGACAACAACTTTTGGGGTCCAATTTCTCTTGTTACCCTTGTGAAAATACAAACTTGGGGGCTAAAATATCATTTTTGTGGAAAAAAAAAATATTTTTTATTTTCATGACTCTGCATTATAAACTTCTGTGAAGCACTTGGGCATTCAAAGTTCTCAGCACACATGTAGATAAGTTCCATGGGGGGTCTAGTTTCCAAAATGGGGTCAGTTGTGGGGGATTTCTACTGTTTAGGTACATCAGGGGCTCTCCAAACGCGACATGGCGTCCGATCTCAATTCCAGCCAATTCTACATTGAAAAAGTAAAATGGCACTCTTTCTCTTCCAAGCTCTGCGGTGCGCCCAAACAGTGGTTTACCCCCACATATTGGGTATCGACGTACTCAGGAGAAATTGCACAACAACTTTTGTGGTCTAATTTCTCCTGTTACCCTTGTGAAAATAAAAATTTGTGGGCAAAAAGATCTTTTTTGTAGAAAAAAAGCAATTTTTTTTTCATGGCTCTACGTTATTAACTTTTGTGAAGCACATGGGGGTTCAAAGTGCTCACCACACATCTAGATAAGTTCCTTAAGGGGTCTAGTTTCCAAAATGGTGTCACTTGTGGGGGGTTTCCACTGTTTAGGCACATCAGGGGCTCTCCAAACGCGACATGGCGTCCAATCTCAATTCCAGCCAATTCTACATTTGAAAAAGTAAAATGGCACTCCTTCTCTTCCAAGCTCTGCGGTGCGCCCTAACAGTGGTCTACCCCCACATATTGGGTATCAGCGTACTCAGGAGAAATTGCACAACTTTTGTGGTCTAATTTCTCCTGTTACCCTTGTAAAAATAAAAATTTGTGGGCAAAAAGATAATTTTTGTAGAAAAAATGCAATTTTTTTTCCACGGCTCTACGTTATTAACTTCTGTGAAGCACATGGGGGTTCAAAGTGCTCACCACACATCTAGATAAGTTCCTTAAGGGGTCTAGTTTCCAAAATGGTGTCACTTGTGGGGGGTTTCCACTGTTTAGGCACATCAGGGGCTCTCCAAACGCGACATAGCGTCCAATCTCAATTCCAGCCAATTCTACATTTGAAAAAGTAAAATGGCACTCCTTCTCTTCCAAGCTCTGCGGTGCGCCCTAACAGTGGTTTACCCCCACATATTGGGTATCAGCGTACTCAGGAGAAATTGCACAACAACTTTTGTGGTCTAATTTCTCCTGTTACCCTTGTGAAAATAAGAATTTGTGGGCGAAAATATAATTTTTGTGTAAACAAAAGCGATTTTTTATTTTCACGGCTCTACGTTATAAACTTCTGTGATGCACTTGGGGGTTCAAAGTGCTCACCACACATCTAGATAAGTTCCTTAAGGGGTCTAGTTTCCAAAATGGTGTCACTTGTGGGGGGTTTCCACTGTTTAGATACATAAGGGGCTCTCTAAACGTGACATGGCGTCCGATCTCAATTCCAGCCAATTCTGCATTGAAAAAGTCAAACGGCGCTCCTTCACTTCTAAGATCTGCGGTGCGCCCAAAAAGTGGTTTACCCCCACATATGGGGTATTGGCGTATTCAGGAGAAATTGCATAACAAAATTTATGGTTACATTTCTGTTTTTACACTTGTGAAAATAAAAAAAATGGTTCTGAATTAAGATGTTTGCAAAAAAAAGTTAAATGTTCATTTTTTCCTTCCACATTGTTTCAGTTCCTGTGAAGCACATAAGGGGTTAATAAACTTCTTGAATGTGGTTTTGAGAACCTTGAGGGGTGTCGTTTTTAGAATGGTGTCACACTTCATTATTTTCTATCATATAGACCCCTCAAAATGACTTCAAATGTAATGTGGTCCCTAAAAAAAAAAGGTGTTGTAAAAATGAGAAATTGCTGGTCAACTTTTAACCCTTATAACTCCCTAACAAAAAAAAATTTTGTTTCCAAAATTGTGCTGATGTAAAGTAGACATGTGGAAAATGTTATTTATTAACTATTTTTCGTGACATATCTCTCTGATTTAAGGGCATAAAAATACAAAGTTTGAAAATTGCAAAATTTTAAAATTTTTTGCCATATTTCCATTTTTTTCATAAATAACCGCAAGTAATATCGAAGAAATGTTACCACTACCATGACGTACAATATGTCACGAAAAAACAATCTCAGAATCAGCGGGATCCGTTGAAGCGTTCCAGAGTTATAACCTCATAAAGTGACAGTGGTCAGAATTGCAAAAATTGGCTCGGTCATTAAGTACCAAATTGGCTCTGTCACTAAGGGGTTAATGACATGTGACGTGCTTCTGGCCAATGCATCTTAAACACTTCTGTCAGTGATGAACAGCAGCATTTAACTTTTTAACAGCTGTCAAGTACAGATAAAGATGTGGGCTCAGCAACGGAACCCACATCAAAGGCAGCGACACGACTAATGACATATATTTACGTCATTGGTCGTGAAGGGACAATTGTGCTTATTTGAAAAACATGACTGCTTTCTTCTGGAAATAATTCCACACTTGTTCACAAATTGTGTGTGGCATTGCAGCCAAGTAAAGATGAGAAAATAGATTTACAGGACACTATTCCAGTGGCTACACCAGTAGTCAATTTTCATATGATGGGAGCCCTGGGAACTTCCTCCTACTGGCCAGCATCCCCAGCACCTCTTCTGATTAGTAGACCCATTGCGGCATCAAGAATGCATACAGATGTGGTCCTGCAAATTAATTTGTTCATCTCTACAGCTAAGCCCCATTTCCTTTAATAGGGCAGAGCTCCAATACGAGACACCACCCATTGACAAATATGCCTGGAAAACACTTTAAGGGCTTATTCAGACATCAGCAATGTTCTGAATTTCATCAGGGTTTTCGATTCAAGTGACATCAAAGTTTGGTCAGAGTTTACAACAGTTTTTCTTGGTGGAAAAAGATTGATAGAGGCTTTTCAAGCTTCTCCTATCAAACAGTCTGTCAAAATAAGACAGCACACAGATGAGATCCCAGTGCTGTCCAATTTTTTTCAAGGACTCAGAGACTTGTATTGGTGACTTTGAGCCAAGATTTGTATCAAAATTAGACCGTTCTCCATGATTTTATGCTGACCACTTGGTTCACAAAAATACACTAACGTGTGAACAACGCCATAGGCTATAATAGGTAAAATTTCTATCACAGATAGAACTTGTATGCAAGATATTGACATCTAATGGGCCTTAATGATGATATTTTGGTTCAATTAAAACTTTCATGATAATTGCATGACTAATGTCTGTTACCGTAATTATATTTCAATCTGTTTAGCAAATGTAACATGTAGCAGCTTGTTTAATGGAAGTTTTCTATCTACAGGGAGTTTTACAGATTTCCCAGGAGTTATTTAAAAGAACTAAAATATAAGACAGTCATTTGTGAAGATACCATCAGCATCCATAAACTAAATGTATGAGCCATCAATGAGCCTGTAGTTAATATTTCATCTTGCAATTTATACAAAGAGAAAGCAGCATTGGGTATTTCAGTCACTCAGTTAATCAAGATATGAATTATTTCCAAAATTACTCCCTATGGTATTTGTCCAATGTTTGACTTCCCCAAGCTGTCATGAGCTGTCATGTGAGACAACTATATGGTTTATTTTTACACAAAGGTAGTATTTCTATTCCTGAAAAGTATGTTTCTCATTTGCATTTTATACTTTTGCTGTAAAATGTAAAAGAGACCAAACTGCAGTGTATTTGGAAATTCAGCACCACATCATGAACTTTGCACAGTATTGTAAAGGGCACTCATCCTTTTAACCACTGTGGCTGCAGGTTTATTGCAGCTGTACATTCCTCTACACTCCCCCTCCTATATGTCCAAATGGAACAAAAGGGAATTTTTAAGAATGATATGATTAAATTAATGGAACTTTTAGGCTGTTCTAACACTTTAATTTATTCTGGTAAAATCTCTCAACACATACGCCGGATATGAACACCAGAACTATACAATGTCACCTATATAGTCTGTGTTAAAGAAATTATCCCTTCTCAATATCCATTTCCATCCTGGTGGATACCTCTTTATTGAATAAGTAGTTAAATACTATTTTTATTACAGCTATAGTAACATAGTAACATAGTAACATAGTTAGTAAGGCCGAAAAAAGACATTTGTCCATCCAGTTCAGCCTATATTCCATCATAATAAATACCCAGATCTACGTCCTTCTACAGAACCTAATTGTATGATACAATATTGTTCTGCTCCATGAAGACATCCAGGCCTCTCTTGAACCCCTCGACTGAGTTCGCCATCACCACCTCCTCAGGCAAGCAATTCCAGATTCTCACTGCCCTAACAGTAAAGAATCCTCTTCTATGTTGGTGGAAAAACCTTCTCTCCTCCAGACGCAAAGAATGCCCCCTTGTGCCCGTCACCTTCCTTGGTATAAACAGATCCTCAGCGAGATATTTGTATTGTCCCCTTATATACTTATACATGGTTATTAGATCGCCCCTCAGTCGTCTTTTTTCTAGACTAAATAATCCTAATTTCGCTAATCTATCTGGGTATTGTAGTTCTCCCATCCCCTTTATTAATTTTGTTGCCCTCCTTTGTACTCTCTCTAGTTCCATTATATCCTTCCTGAGCACCGGTGCCCAAAACTGGACACAGTACTCCATGTGCGGTCTAACTAGGGATTTGTACAGAGGCAGTATAATGCTCTCATCATGTGTATCCAGACCTCTTTTAATGCACCCCATGATCCTGTTTGCCTTGGCAGCTGCTGCCTGGCACTGGCTGCTCCAGGTAAGTTTATCATTAACTAGGATCCCCAAGTCCTTCTCCCTGTCAGATTTACCCAGTGGTTTCCCGTTCAGTGTGTAATGGTGATATTGATTCCCTCTTCCCATGTGTATAACCTTACATTTATCATTGTTAAACCTCATCTGCCACCTTTCAGCCCAAGTTTCCAACTTATCCAGATCCATCTGTAGCAGAATACTATCTTCTCTTGTATTAACTGCTTTACATAGTTTTGTATCATCTGCAAATATCGATATTTTACTGTGTAAACCTTCTACCAGATCATTAATGAATATGTTGAAGAGAACAGGTCCCAATACTGACCCCTGCGGTACCCCACTGGTCACAGCGACCCAGTTAGAGACTATACCATTTATAACCACCCTCTGCTTTCTATCACTAAGCCAGTTACTAACCCATTTACACACATTTTCCCCCAGACCAAGCATTCTCATTTTGTGTACCAACCTCTTGTGCGGCACGGTATCAAACGCTTTGGAAAAATCGAGATATACCACGTCCAATGACTCACCGTGGTCCAGTCTATAGCTTACCTCTTCATAAAAACTGATTAGATTGGTTTGACAGGAGCGATTTCTCATAAACCCATGCTGATATGGAGTTAAACAGTTATTCTCATTGAGATAATCCAGAATAACATCCCTCAGAAACCCTTCAAATATTTTACCAACAATAGAGGTTAGACTTACTGGCCTATAATTTCCAGGTTCACTTTTAGAGCCCTTTTTGAATATTGGCACCACATTTGCTATGCGCCAGTCCTGCGGAACAGACCCTGTCGCTATAGAGTCACTAAAAATAAGAAATAATGGTTTATCTATTACGTTACTTAGTTCTCTTAGTACTCGTGGGTGTATGCCATCCGGACCCGGAGATTTATCTATTTTAATCTTATTTAGCCGGTTTCGCACCTCTTCTTGGGTTAGATTGGTGACCCTTAATATAGGGTTTTCATTGTTTCTTGGGATTTCACCTAGCATTTCATTTTCCACCGTGAATACTGTGGAGAAGAAGGTGTTTAATATGTTAGCTTTTTCCTCGTCATCTACAACCATTCTTTCCTCACTATTTTTTAAGGGGCCTACATTTTCAGTTTTTATTCTTTTACTATTGATATAGTTGAAGAACAGTTTGGGATTAGTTTTACTCTCCTTAGCAATGTGCTTCTCTGTTTCCTTTTTGGCAGCTTTAATTAGTTTTTTAGATAAAGTATTTTTCTCCCTATAGTTTTTTAGAGCTTCAATGGTGCCATCCTGCTTTAGTAGTGCAAATGCTTTCTTTTTACTGTTAATTGCCTGTCTTACTTCTTTGTTTAGCCACATTGGGTTTTTCCTATTTCTAGTCCTTTTATTCCCACAAGGTATAAACCGCTTACACTGCCTATTTAGGATGTTCTTAAACATTTCCCATTTATTATCTGTATTCTCATTTCTGAGGATATTGTCCCAGTCTACCAGATTAAGGGCATCTCTAAGCTGTTCAAACTTTGCCTTCCTAAAGTTCAATGTTTTTGTGACTCCCTGACAAGTCCCCCTAGTGAAAGACAGGTGAAACTGCACAATATTGTGGTCGCTATTTCCTAAATGCCCAACCACCTGCAGATTTGTTATTCTGTCAGGTCTATTAGATAGTATTAGGTCTAAAAGTGCTGCTCCTCTGGTTGGATTCTGCACCAATTGTGAAAGATAATTTTTCTTGCTTATTAGCAGAAACCTGTTGCCTTTATGGGTTTCACAGGTTTCTGTTTCCCAGTTAATATCCGGGTAGTTAAAGTCCCCCATAACCAGGACCTCATTATGGGTTGCAGCTTCATCTATCTGCTTTAGAAGTAGACTTTCCATGCTTTCTGTTATATTTGGGGGTTTGTAACAGACCCCAATGAGAATTTTGTTACCATTTTTCCCTCCATGAATTTCAACCCATATGGACTCGACATCCTCATTCCCTTCGCTAATATCCTCCCTTAAAGTGGACTTTAGACAAGACTTTACATAGAGACAAACCCCTCCTCCTCTCCGATTTTTACGATCCTTTCTAAACAGACTGTAACCCTGTAAGTTAACTGCCCAGTCATAGCTTTCATCTAACCATGTCTCGGTTATTCCCACTATGTCAAAGTTACCTGTAGATATTTCTGCTTCTAGTTCTTCCATCTTGTTTGTCAGGCTTCTGGCGTTTGCGAGCATGCAGTTTAGAGGATTTTGTTTTGTTCCAATCTCCTCACTGTGGATTGTTTTAGAAATGTTCTTACCTCCCTTCTGAGTATGTTTTCCTGGGTCGTCTTTGTTCGAGTCTAATGTTTTTCTTCCCGTCCCCTCTTCTTCTAGTTTAACGCCCTCCTGATGAGTGTAGCGAGTCTTCTGGCAAATGTGTGTTTCCCAGGTTTGTTGAGGTGTAGTCCGTCTCTGGCGAGGAGTCCATCATACCAGTAATTCACACCGTGGTCCAGGAATCCAAATCCTTGTTGTCTGCACCATCGTCTTAGCCAGTTGTTTGCATCAAGGATCCTGTTCCATCTCCTGGTGCCATGCCCGTCTACTGGAAGGATAGAAGAAAAAACTACCTGTGCATCCAGTTCCTTTACTTTCTTCCCCAACTCTTCAAAGTCCTTGCAGATTGTCGGTAGGTCCTTCCTTGCCGTGTCATTGGTGCCAACATGTATCAGAAGAAATGGGTGGACGTCCTTGGAGCTGAAGAGCTTTGGTATCCTATCGGTCACATCCTTGATCATCGCACCTGGAAGGCAGCATACTTCTCTTGCAGTTATGTCCGGTCTGCAGATGGCTGCTTCGGTGCCTCTCAGTAGTGAGTCTCCCACCACCACCACTCTTCGTTGCTTCTTGGCTGTACTTTTTGCTGTCACTTGTTGCTGTGTGCCCTTTTCTTTTTTGCTTGCTGGTATTGCTTCATTCTTAGGTGTGCCATCTTCATCCTCTACAAAGATTTGATATCGGTTCTTCAGTTGTGTGGTTGGTGATTTCTCCATGGTCTTCTTGCTTCTTTTGGTCACATGCTTCCACTCATCTGCTTTTGGAGGTTCTCTGACACTTTTTGCACCTTCTGTGACCAGTAGAGATGCTTCTGTTCTGTCTAGAAAGTCTTCATTCTCTTTGATGAGTTTCAAAGTTGCTATTCTTTCTTCCAGACCCCGCACCTTTTCTTCTAAAAGGGCCACTAGTCTACACTTCTGACAGGTGAAATTTGATTCTTCTTCTGGTCGATCTGTGAACATGTAGCACATGCTGCAGCTCACCATGTAGGTTGTCACATCTGCCATGTTGCTCCTAGATCCTGCTGACTTGCTGTGTGTTTTCCTTCTTGTGTAATCTACTCAGCCAAGCTCTCTTGCAATAATGTCCTACAGGCAAAAAGGTTTGGTGATGCTTTCCAAGCAGCTGGTCCCGGCTGTACCCAACGATCTTCTAGCTTAGGGAGACTTCGCTTCTCCCAGAAGGCACCTGGAATATGCAAATTAGCCTCCTGAAGCTTGAATCCCTGGTTTGGTGATGCTTTCGAAGCAGCTGGTCCCGGCTGTACCCAACGATCTTCTAGCTTAGGGAGACTTCGCTTCTCCCAGAAGGCACCTGGAATATGCAAATTAGCCTCCTGAAGCTTGAATCCCTGGTTTGGTGATGCTTTCGAAGCAGCTGGTCCCGGCTGTACCCAACGATCTTCTAGCTTAGGGAGACTTCGCTTCTCCCAGAAGGCACCTGGAATATGCAAATTAGCCTCCTGAAGCTTGAATCCCTGGTTTGGTGATGCTTTCGAAGCAGCTGGTCCCGGCTGTACCCAACGATCTTCTAGCTTAGGGAGACTTCGCTTCTCCCAGAAGGCACCTGGAATATGCAAATTAGCCTCCTGAAGCTTGAATCCCTGGTTTGGTGATGCTTTCGAAGCAGCTGGTCCCGGCTGTACCCAACGATCTTCTAGCTTAGGGAGACTTCGCTTCTCCCAGAAGGCACCTGGAATATGCAAATTAGCCTCCTGAAGCTTGAATCCCTGGTTTGGTGATGCTTTCGAAGCAGCTGGTCCCGGCTGTACCCAACGATCTTCTAGCTTAGGGAGACTTCGCTTCTCCCAGAAGGCACCTGGAATATGCAAATTAGCCTCCTGAAGCTTGAATCCCTGGTTTGGTGATGCTTTCGAAGCAGCTGGTCCCGGCTGTACCCAACGATCTTCTAGCTTAGGGAGACTTCGCTTCTCCCAGAAGGCACCTGGAATATGCAAATTAGCCTCCTGAAGCTTGAATCCCTGGTTTGGTGATGCTTTCGAAGCAGCTGGTCCCGGCTGTACCCAACGATCTTCTAGCTTAGGGAGACTTCGCTTCTCCCAGAAGGCACCTGGAATATGCAAATTAGCCTCCTGAAGCTTGAATCCCTGGTTTGGTGATGCTTTCGAAGCAGCTGGTCCCGGCTGTACCCAACGATCTTCTAGCTTAGGGAGACTTCGCTTCTCCCAGAAGGCACCTGGAATATGCAAATTAGCCTCCTGAAGCTTGAATCCCTGGTTTGGTGATGCTTTCGAAGCAGCTGGTCCCGGCTGTACCCAACGATCTTCTAGCTTAGGGAGACTTCGCTTCTCCCAGAAGGCACCTGGAATATGCAAATTAGCCTCCTGAAGCTTGAATCCCTGGTTTGGTGATGCTTTCGAAGCAGCTGGTCCCGGCTGTACCCAACGATCTTCTAGCTTAGGGAGACTTCGCTTCTCCCAGAAGGCACCTGGAATATGCAAATTAGCCTCCTGAAGCTTGAATCCCTGGTTTGGTGATGCTTTCGAAGCAGCTGGTCCCGGCTGTACCCAACGATCTTCTAGCTTAGGGAGACTTCGCTTCTCCCAGAAGGCACCTGGAATATGCAAATTAGCCTCCTGAAGCTTGAATCCCTGGTTTGGTGATGCTTTCGAAGCAGCTGGTCCCGGCTGTACCCAACGATCTTCTAGCTTAGGGAGACTTCGCTTCTCCCAGAAGGCACCTGGAATATGCAAATTAGCCTCCTGAAGCTTGAATCCCTGGTTTGGTGATGCTTTCGAAGCAGCTGGTCCCGGCTGTACCCAACGATCTTCTAGCTTAGGGAGACTTCGCTTCTCCCAGAAGGCACCTGGAATATGCAAATTAGCCTCCTGAAGCTTGAATCCCTGGTTTGGTGATGCTTTCGAAGCAGCTGGTCCCGGCTGTACCCAACGATCTTCTAGCTTAGGGAGACTTCGCTTCTCCCAGAAGGCACCTGGAATATGCAAATTAGCCTCCTGAAGCTTGAATCCCTGGTTTGGTGATGCTTTCGAAGCAGCTGGTCCCGGCTGTACCCAACGATCTTCTAGCTTAGGGAGACTTCGCTTCTCCCAGAAGGCACCTGGAATATGCAAATTAGCCTCCTGAAGCTTGAATCCCTGGTTTGGTGATGCTTTCGAAGCAGCTGGTCCCGGCTGTACCCAACGATCTTCTAGCTTAGGGAGACTTCGCTTCTCCCAGAAGGCACCTGGAATATGCAAATTAGCCTCCTGAAGCTTGAATCCCTGGTTTGGTGATGCTTTCGAAGCAGCTGGTCCCGGCTGTACCCAACGATCTTCTAGCTTAGGGAGACTTCGCTTCTCCCAGAAGGCACCTGGAATATGCAAATTAGCCTCCTGAAGCTTGAATCCCTGGTTTGGTGATGCTTTCGAAGCAGCTGGTCCCGGCTGTACCCAACGATCTTCTAGCTTAGGGAGACTTCGCTTCTCCCAGAAGGCACCTGGAATATGCAAATTAGCCTCCTGAAGCTTGAATCCCTGGTTTGGTGATGCTTTCGAAGCAGCTGGTCCCGGCTGTACCCAACGATCTTCTAGCTTAGGGAGACTTCGCTTCTCCCAGAAGGCACCTGGAATATGCAAATTAGCCTCCTGAAGCTTGAATCCCTGGTTTGGTGATGCTTTCGAAGCAGCTGGTCCCGGCTGTACCCAACGATCTTCTAGCTTAGGGAGACTTCGCTTCTCCCAGAAGGCACCTGGAATATGCAAATTAGCCTCCTGAAGCTTGAATCCCTGGTTTGGTGATGCTTTCGAAGCAGCTGGTCCCGGCTGTACCCAACGATCTTCTAGCTTAGGGAGACTTCGCTTCTCCCAGAAGGCACCTGGAATATGCAAATTAGCCTCCTGAAGCTTGAATCCCTGGTTTGGTGATGCTTTCGAAGCAGCTGGGTCCCGGCTGTACCCAACGATCTTCTAGCTTAGGGAGACTTCGCTTCTCCCAGAAGGCACCTGGAATATGCAAATTAGCCTCCTGAAGCTTGAATCCCTGGTTTGGTGATGCTTTCGAAGCAGCTGGTCCCGGCTGTACCCAACGATCTTCTAGCTTAGGGAGACTTCGCTTCTCCCAGAAGGCACCTGGAATATGCAAATTAGCCTCCTGAAGCTTGAATCCCTGGTTTGGTGATGCTTTCGAAGCAGCTGGTCCCGGCTGTACCCAACGATCTTCTAGCTTAGGGAGACTTCGCTTCTCCCAGAAGGCACCTGGAATATGCAAATTAGCCTCCTGAAGCTTGAATCCCTGGTTTGGTGATGCTTTCGAAGCAGCTGGTCCCGGCTGTACCCAACTGATCTTCTAGCTTAGGGAGACTTCGCTTCTCCCAGAAGGCACCTGGAATATGCAAATTAGCCTCCTGAAGCTTGAATCCCTGGTTTGGTGATGCTTTCGAAGCAGCTGGTCCCGGCTGTACCCAACGATCTTCTAGCTTAGGGAGACTTCGCTTCTCCCAGAAGGCACCTGGAATATGCAAATTAGCCTCCTGAAGCTTGAATCCCTGGTTTGGTGATGCTTTCGAAGCAGCTGGTCCCGGCTGTACCCAACGATCTTCTAGCTTAGGGAGACTTCGCTTCTCCCAGAAGGCACCTGGAATATGCAAATTAGCCTCCTGAAGCTTGAATCCCTGGTTTGGTGATGCTTTCGAAGCAGCTGGTCCCGGCTGTACCCAACGATCTTCTAGCTTAGGGAGACTTCGCTTCTCCCAGAAGGCACCTGGAATATGCAAATTAGCCTCCTGAAGCTTGAATCCCTGGTTTGGTGATGCTTTCGAAGCAGCTGGTCCCGGCTGTACCCAACGATCTTCTAGCTTAGGGAGACTTCGCTTCTCCCAGAAGGCACCTGGAATATGCAAATTAGCCTCCTGAAGCTTGAATCCCTGGTTTGGTGATGCTTTCGAAGCAGCTGGTCCCGGCTGTACCCAACGATCTTCTAGCTTAGGGAGACTTCGCTTCTCCCAGAAGGCACCTGGAATATGCAAATTAGCCTCCTGAAGCTTGAATCCCTGGTTTGGTGATGCTTTCGAAGCAGCTGGTCCCGGCTGTACCCAACGATCTTCTAGCTTAGGGAGACTTCGCTTCTCCCAGAAGGCACCTGGAATATGCAAATTAGCCTCCTGAAGCTTGAATCCCTGGTTTGGTGATGCTTTCGAAGCAGCTGGTCCCGGCTGTACCCAACGATCTTCTAGCTTAGGGAGACTTCGCTTCTCCCAGAAGGCACCTGGAATATGCAAATTAGCCTCCTGAAGCTTGAATCCCTGGTTTGGTGATGCTTTCGAAGCAGCTGGTCCCGGCTGTACCCAACGATCTTCTAGCTTAGGGAGACTTCGCTTCTCCCAGAAGGCACCTGGAATATGCAAATTAGCCTCCTGAAGCTTGAATCCCTGGTTTGGTGATGCTTTCGAAGCAGCTGGTCCCGGCTGTACCCAACGATCTTCTAGCTTAGGGAGACTTCGCTTCTCCCAGAAGGCACCTGGAATATGCAAATTAGCCTCCTGAAGCTTGAATCCCTGGTTTGGTGATGCTTTCGAAGCAGCTGGTCCCGGCTGTACCCAACGATCTTCTAGCTTAGGGAGACTTCGCTTCTCCCAGAAGGCACCTGGAATATGCAAATTAGCCTCCTGAAGCTTGAATCCCTGGTTTGGTGATGCTTTCGAAGCAGCTGGTCCCGGCTGTACCCAACGATCTTCTAGCTTAGGGAGACTTCGCTTCTCCCAGAAGGCACCTGGAATATGCAAATTAGCCTCCTGAAGCTTGAATCCCTGGTTTGGTGATGCTTTCGAAGCAGCTGGTCCCGGCTGTACCCAACGATCTTCTAGCTTAGGGAGACTTCGCTTCTCCCAGAAGGCACCTGGAATATGCAAATTAGCCTCCTGAAGCTTGAATCCCTGGTTTGGTGATGCTTTCGAAGCAGCTGGTCCCGGCTGTACCCAACGATCTTCTAGCTTAGGGAGACTTCGCTTCTCCCAGAAGGCACCTGGAATATGCAAATTAGCCTCCTGAAGCTTGAATCCCTGGTTTGGTGATGCTTTCGAAGCAGCTGGTCCCGGCTGTACCCAACGATCTTCTAGCTTAGGGAGACTTCGCTTCTCCCAGAAGGCACCTGGAATATGCAAATTAGCCTCCTGAAGCTTGAATCCCTGGTTTGGTGATGCTTTCGAAGCAGCTGGTCCCGGCTGTACCCAACGATCTTCTAGCTTAGGGAGACTTCGCTTCTCCCAGAAGGCACCTGGAATATGCAAATTAGCCTCCTGAAGCTTGAATCCCTGGTTTGGTGATGCTTTCGAAGCAGCTGGTGCCGGCTGTACCCAACGATCTTCTAGCTTAGGGAGACTTCGCTTCTCCCAGAAGGCACCTGGAATATGCAAATTAGCCTCCTGAAGCTTGAATCCCTGGTTTGGTGATGCTTTCGAAGCAGCTGGTCCCGGCTGTACCCAACGATCTTCTAGCTTAGGGAGACTTCGCTTCTCCCAGAAGGCACCTGGAATATGCAAATTAGCCTCCTGAAGCTTGAATCCCTGGTTTGGTGATGCTTTCGAAGCAGCTGGTCCCGGCTGTACCCAACGATCTTCTAGCTTAGGGAGACTTCGCTTCTCCCAGAAGGCACCTGGAATATGCAAATTAGCCTCCTGAAGCTTGAATCCCTGGTTTGGTGATGCTTTCGAAGCAGCTGGTCCCGGCTGTACCCAACGATCTTCTAGCTTAGGGAGACTTCGCTTCTCCCAGAAGGCACCTGGAATATGCAAATTAGCCTCCTGAAGCTTGAATCCCTGGTTTGGTGATGCTTTCGAAGCAGCTGGTCCCGGCTGTACCCAACGATCTTCTAGCTTAGGGAGACTTCGCTTCTCCCAGAAGGCACCTGGAATATGCAAATTAGCCTCCTGAAGCTTGAATCCCTGGTTTGGTGATGCTTTCGAAGCAGCTGGTCCCGGCTGTACCCAACGATCTTCTAGCTTAGGGAGACTTCGCTTCTCCCAGAAGGCACCTGGAATATGCAAATTAGCCTCCTGAAGCTTGAATCCCTGGTTTGGTGATGCTTTCGAAGCAGCTGGTCCCGGCTGTACCCAACGATCTTCTAGCTTAGGGAGACTTCGCTTCTCCCAGAAGGCACCTGGAATATGCAAATTAGCCTCCTGAAGCTTGAATCCCTGGTTTGGTGATGCTTTCGAAGCAGCTGGTCCCGGCTGTACCCAACGATCTTCTAGCTTAGGGAGACTTCGCTTCTCCCAGAAGGCACCTGGAATATGCAAATTAGCCTCCTGAAGCTTGAATCCCTGGTTTGGTGATGCTTTCGAAGCAGCTGGTCCCGGCTGTACCCAACGATCTTCTAGCTTAGGGAGACTTCGCTTCTCCCAGAAGGCACCTGGAATATGCAAATTAGCCTCCTGAAGCTTGAATCCCTGGTTTGGTGATGCTTTCGAAGCAGCTGGTCCCGGCTGTACCCAACGATCTTCTAGCTTAGGGAGACTTCGCTTCTCCCAGAAGGCACCTGGAATATGCAAATTAGCCTCCTGAAGCTTGAATCCCTGGTTTGGTGATGCTTTCGAAGCAGCTGGTCCCGGCTGTACCCAACGATCTTCTAGCTTAGGGAGACTTCGCTTCTCCCAGAAGGCACCTGGAATATGCAAATTAGCCTCCTGAAGCTTGAATCCCTGGTTTGGTGATGCTTTCGAAGCAGCTGGTCCCGGCTGTACCCAACGATCTTCTAGCTTAGGGAGACTTCGCTTCTCCCAGAAGGCACCTGGAATATGCAAATTAGCCTCCTGAAGCTTGAATCCCTGGTTTGGTGATGCTTTCGAAGCAGCTGGTCCCGGCTGTACCCAACGATCTTCTAGCTTAGGGAGACTTCGCTTCTCCCAGAAGGCACCTGGAATATGCAAATTAGCCTCCTGAAGCTTGAATCCCTGGTTTGGTGATGCTTTCAAAGCAGCTGGTCCCGGCTGTACCCAACGATCTTCTAGCTTAGGGAGACTTCGCTTCTCCCAGAAGGCACCTGGAATATGCAAATTAGCCTCCTGAAGCTTGAATCCCTGGTTTGGTGATGCTTTCGAAGCAGCTGGTCCCGGCTGTACCCAACGATCTTCTAGCTTAGGGAGACTTCGCTTCTCCCAGAAGGCACCTGGAATATGCAAATTAGCCTCCTGAAGCTTGAATCCCTGGTTTGGTGATGCTTTCGAAGCAGCTGGTCCCGGCTGTACCCAACGATCTTCTAGCTTAGGGAGACTTCGCTTCTCCCAGAAGGCACCTGGAATATGCAAATTAGCCTCCTGAAGCTTGAATCCCTGGTTTGGTGATGCTTTCGAAGCAGCTGGTCCCGGCTGTACCCAACGATCTTCTAGCTTAGGGAGACTTCGCTTCTCCCAGAAGGCACCTGGAATATGCAAATTAGCCTCCTGAAGCTTGAATCCCTGGTTTGGTGATGCTTTCGAAGCAGCTGGTCCCGGCTGTACCCAACGATCTTCTAGCTTAGGGAGACTTCGCTTCTCCCAGAAGGCACCTGGAATATGCAAATTAGCCTCCTGAAGCTTGAATCCCTGGTTTGGTGATGCTTTCGAAGCAGCTGGTCCCGGCTGTACCCAACGATCTTCTAGCTTAGGGAGACTTCGCTTCTCCCAGAAGGCACCTGGAATATGCAAATTAGCCTCCTGAAGCTTGAATCCCTGGTTTGGTGATGCTTTCGAAGCAGCTGGTCCCGGCTGTACCCAACGATCTTCTAGCTTAGGGAGACTTCGCTTCTCCCAGAAGGCACCTGGAATATGCAAATTAGCCTCCTGAAGCTTGAATCCCTGGTTTGGTGATGCTTTCGAAGCAGCTGGTCCCGGCTGTACCCAACGATCTTCTAGCTTAGGGAGACTTCGCTTCTCCCAGAAGGCACCTGGAATATGCAAATTAGCCTCCTGAAGCTTGAATCCCTGGTTTGGTGATGCTTTCAAAGCAGCTGGTCCCGGCTGTACCCAACGATCTTCTAGCTTAGGGAGACTTCGCTTCTCCCAGAAGGCACCTGGAATATGCAAATTAGCCTCCTGAAGCTTGAATCCCTGGTTTGGTGATGCTTTCGAAGCAGCTGGTCCCGGCTGTACCCAACGATCTTCTAGCTTAGGGAGACTTCGCTTCTCCCAGAAGGCACCTGGAATATGCAAATTAGCCTCCTGAAGCTTGAATCCCTGGTTTGGTGATGCTTTCGAAGCAGCTGGTCCCGGCTGTACCCAACGATCTTCTAGCTTAGGGAGACTTCGCTTCTCCCAGAAGGCACCTGGAATATGCAAATTAGCCTCCTGAAGCTTGAATCCCTGGTTTGGTGATGCTTTCGAAGCAGCTGGTCCCGGCTGTACCCAACGATCTTCTAGCTTAGGGAGACTTCGCTTCTCCCAGAAGGCACCTGGAATATGCAAATTAGCCTCCTGAAGCTTGAATCCCTGGTTTGGTGATGCTTTCGAAGCAGCTGGTGCCGGCTGTACCCAACGATCTTCTAGCTTAGGGAGACTTCGCTTCTCCCAGAAGGCACCTGGAATATGCAAATTAGCCTCCTGAAGCTTGAATCCCTGGTTTGGTGATGCTTTCGAAGCAGCTGGTGCCGGCTGTACCCAACGATCTTCTAGCTTAGGGAGACTTCGCTTCTCCCAGAAGGCACCTGGAATATGCAAATTAGCCTCCTGAAGCTTGAATCCCTGGTTTGGTGATGCTTTCGAAGCAGCTGGTCCCGGCTGTACCCAACGATCTTCTAGCTTAGGGAGACTTCGCTTCTCCCAGAAGGCACCTGGAATATGCAAATTAGCCTCCTGAAGCTTGAATCCCTGGTTTGGTGATGCTTTCGAAGCAGCTGGTCCCGGCTGTACCCAACGATCTTCTAGCTTAGGGAGACTTCGCTTCTCCCAGAAGGCACCTGGAATATGCAAATTAGCCTCCTGAAGCTTGAATCCCTGGTTTGGTGATGCTTTCGAAGCAGCTGGTCCCGGCTGTACCCAACGATCTTCTAGCTTAGGGAGACTTCGCTTCTCCCAGAAGGCACCTGGAATATGCAAATTAGCCTCCTGAAGCTTGAATCCCTGGTTTGGTGATGCTTTCGAAGCAGCTGGTCCCGGCTGTACCCAACGATCTTCTAGCTTAGGGAGACTTCGCTTCTCCCAGAAGGCACCTGGAATATGCAAATTAGCCTCCTGAAGCTTGAATCCCTGGTTTGGTGATGCTTTCGAAGCAGCTGGTCCCGGCTGTACCCAACGATCTTCTAGCTTAGGGAGACTTCGCTTCTCCCAGAAGGCACCTGGAATATGCAAATTAGCCTCCTGAAGCTTGAATCCCTGGTTTGGTGATGCTTTCGAAGCAGCTGGTCCCGGCTGTACCCAACGATCTTCTAGCTTAGGGAGACTTCGCTTCTCCCAGAAGGCACCTGGAATATGCAAATTAGCCTCCTGAAGCTTGAATCCCTGGTTTGGTGATGCTTTCGAAGCAGCTGGTCCCGGCTGTACCCAACGATCTTCTAGCTTAGGGAGACTTCGCTTCTCCCAGAAGGCACCTGGAATATGCAAATTAGCCTCCTGAAGCTTGAATCCCTGGTTTGGTGATGCTTTCGAAGCAGCTGGTGCCGGCTGTACCCAACGATCTTCTAGCTTAGGGAGACTTCGCTTCTCCCAGAAGGCACCTGGAATATGCAAATTAGCCTCCTGAAGCTTGAATCCCTGGTTTGGTGATGCTTTCGAAGCAGCTGGTCCCGGCTGTACCCAACGATCTTCTAGCTTAGGGAGACTTCACTTCTCCCAGAAGGCACCTGGAATATGCAAATTAGCCTCCTGAAGCTTGAATCCCTGGTTTGGGGTGTGTTGCGGTTAGGGTTGTGTTTAGGGTTATGGCTACAGTTGGGATTAGGGTTAGGGGTGTGTTGGGGTTAGTGTTGGAGGTAGAATTGAGGGGTTACCACTGTTTAGGCACATCAGGGGTCTCCAAACGCAACATGGCGCCACCATTGATTCCAGCCAATCTCGTATTCAAAAAGTCAAATGGTGCTCCCTCACTTCCGAGCCCTGACGTGTGCCCAAACAGTGGTTTACCCCCACATATGGGGTACCAGCATACTCAGGACAAACTGCGCAACAATTACTGGGGTCCAATTTCTCCTGTTACCCTTGTGAATAAAAAAAAAATGCTTGCTAAAACATAATTTTTGAGGAAAGAAAAATGATTTTTTATTTTCACGGCTCTGCGTTGTAAACGTCTGTGAAGCACTTGGGGGTTCAAAGTGCTCACCACATATCTAGATAAGTTCCTTGGGGCGTCTAATTTCTAAAATGGGGTCACTTGTGGGGGTTTCTACTGTTTAGGCACACCAGGGGCTCTGCAAACGCAACGTGACACCCGCAGACCATTCCATCAAAGTCTGCATTTCAAAAGTCACTACTTCCCTTCTGAGCCCCGACGTGTGCCCAAACAGTGGTTTACCCCCACTCATGGGGTATCAGCGTACTCAGGAGAAACTGGACAACAACTTTTGGGGTCCAATTTCTCCTGTAACCCTTGGGAAAATAAAAAATTCTGGGCTAAATAATTATTTTTGAGGAAAGAAAACGTATTTATTATTTTCACGGCTCTGCATTATAAACTTCTATGAAGCACTTGGGGGTTCAAAGTGCTCACCACACATCTAGATAAGTTCCTTTCGGGGTCTAGTTTCCAAAATGGGGTCACTTGTGGGGGGTTTCTACTGTTTAGGCACATCAGGGGCTCTGCAAACGCAACGTGACGCCCGCAGAGCATTCCATCAAAGTCTGCATTTCAAAACGTCACTACTTCAATTCCAAGCCCCGACATGTGCCCAAACAGTAGTTTACCCCCACATATGGGGTATCACCATACTCAGGAGAAACTGGACAACAAATATTGGGGTCAAATTTCTCCTGTTACCCTTGGGAAAATTAAAAAATTCTGGGCTAAATAATTATTTTTGAGGAAAGAAAACGTATTTATTATTTTCACGGCTCTGCATTATAAACTTCTATGAAGCGCTTGGGGGTTCAAAGTGCTCACCACACATCTAGATAAGTTCCTTTCGGGGTCTAGTTTCCAAAATGCGGTCACTTGTGGGGGGTTTCTACTGGTAAGCCACATCAGGGGCTCTGCAAACGCAACGTGACGCCCACAGAGCATTCCATCAAAGTCTGCATTTCAAAACGTCACTACTTCACTTCCGAGCCTCGGCATGTGCCCAAACAGTGGTTTACCCCCACATATGGGGTATCAGCGTACTCAGGAGAAACTGGACAACAACTTTTGGGGTCCAGTTTCTTCTGTAACCCTTGGGAAAATAAAAAATTCTGGGCTAAATAATTATTTTTGAGGAAAGAAAACGTATTTATTATTTTCACGGCTCTGCATTATAAACTTCTATGAAGCACTTGGGGGTTCAAAGTGCTCACCACACATCTAGATAAGTTCCTTTGGGGGTCTAGTTTCCAAAATGGGGTCATTTGTGGGGGGTTTCTACTGTTAAGCCACATCAGGGGCTCTGCAAACGCAATGTGACGCCCACAGAGCATTCCATCAAAGTCTGCATTTCAAAACGTCACTACTTCACTTCCGAGCCCCGGCATGTGCCCAAACAGTGATTTACCCCCACATATGGGGTATCAGCGTACTCAGGAGAAACTGGACAACAACTTTTGGGGTCAAATTTCTCCTGTTACCCTTGGGAAAATAAAAAATTGCAGGCTAAAAGATCATTTTTGAGAAAATAATTTTTTTTTTTTTTCATGGCTCTGCGTTATAAACTTCTGTGAAGCACTTGGGGGTTCAAAGTCCTCACCACACATCTAGATTAGTTTCTTTGGGGGTCTAGTTTCCAAAATGGTGTCATTTCTGGGGGATCTCCAATGTTTAGGCACACAGGGGCTCTCCAAACGTGACATGGTGTCCGCTAATGATTGGAGCTAATTTTCCATTTAAAAAGCCAAATGGCGTGCCATCCCTTCCGAGCCCTGCCGTGCGCCCAAACAGTGGTTTACCCCCACATATTGGGTATCTGCGTACTCAGGACAAACAGGACAACAATATTTGGGGTCCAATTTCTCCTATTATCCTTGGCAAAATAGGAAATTCCAGGCTAAAAAATCATTTTTGAGGAAAGAAAAATTATTTTTTATTTTCATGGCTCTGCGTTATAAACTTCTGTGAAGCACCTGGGGGTTTAAAGTGCTCAATATGCATCTAGATAAGTTCCTTGGGGGGTCTAGTTTCCAAAATGGGGTCACTTGTGGGGGAGCTCCAATGTTTAGGCACACAGGGGCTCTCCAAACGCGACATGGTGTCCGCTAACAATTGGAGCTAATTTTCCATTCAAAAAGTCAAATGGCGCGCCTTCCCTTCCGAGCCCTGCCGAGTGCCCAAACAGTGGTTTACCCCCACATATGAGGTATCGACGTACTCGGGAGAAATTGCCCAACAAATTTTATGATCCATTTTACCCTACTGCCCATGTGAAAATGAAAAAATTGAGGCGAAAAGAATTTTTTTGTGAAAAAAAAGTACTTTTTCATTTTTACAGATCAATTTGTGAAGCACCTGAGGGTTTAAAGTGCTCACTAGGCATCTAAATAAGTTCCTTGGGGGGTCTAGTTTCCAAAATGGGGTCACTTGTGGGGGAGCGCCAATGTTTAGGCACACAGGAGCTCTCCAAACGCGACATGGTGTCCGCTAACGATGGAAATAATTTTTCATTCAAAAAGTCAAATGGCGCTCCTTCCCTTCCGAGCCTTACCATGTGCCCAAACAGTGGTTTACCCCCACATGTGAGGTATTGGTGTACTCAGGAGAAATTGCCCAACACATTTTAGGATCCATTTTATCCTGTTGCCCATGTGAAAATGAAAAAATTGAGGCTAAAAGAATTTTTTTGTGAAAAAAAAGTACTTTTTCATTTTTACGGATTAATTTGTGAAGCACCTGGGGGTTCAAAGTGCTCACTATGCATCTAGATAAGTTCCTTGGGGCGTCTAGTTTCCAAAATGGGGTCACTTTTGGGGGAGCTCCAATTTTTAGGCACACGGGGGCTCTCCAAACGTGACATGGTGTCCGCTAAAGAGTGGAGCCAATTTTTGATTCAAAAAGTCAAATGGCGCTCCTTCCCTTCCAAGCCCTGCCGTGCGCCCAAACAGTGGTTTACCCCCACATATGAGGTATCAGCGTACTCAGGACAAATTGGACAAAAACTTTCGTGGTTCAGTTTCTCCTTTTACCATTGGGAAAATAAAAAAATTGTTGCTAAAAGATAATTTTTGTGACTAAAAAGTTAAATGTTCATTTTTTCCTTCCATGTTGCTTCTGCTGCTGTGAAGCACCTGAAGGGTTAATAAACTTCTTGAATGTGGTTTTGAGTACTTTGAGGGGTGCAGTTTTTAGAATGGTGTCACTTTTGGGTATTTTCAGCCATATAGACCCCTCAAACTGACTTCAAATGTGAGGTGGTCCCTAAAAAAATGGTTTTGTAAATTTCGTTGTAAAAATGACAAATCGCTGGTCAAATTTTAACCCTTATAACTTCCTAACAAAAAAAAATTTTGTTTCCAAAATTGTGCTGATGTAAAGTAAACATGTGGGAAATGTTATTTATTAACTATTTTGTGTCACATATCCCTCTGGTTTAACAGAATAAAAATTCAAAATGTGAAAATTGCGAAATTTTCAAAATTTTCGCCAAATTTCCGTTTTTATCACAAATAAACGCAGAATTTATTGACCTAAATTTACCACTAACATGAAGCCCAATATGTCACGAAAAAACAATCTCAGAACCGCTAGGATCCGTTGAAGCGTTCCTGAGTTATTACCTCATAAAGGGACACTGGTCAGAATTGCAAAAAACGGCAAGGTCTTTAAGGTCAAAATAGGCTGGGTCATGAAGGGGTTAATGAATTTTGCTGCTGTAGAAATTGTGCAACTCATACACATAGCTGGCTTGCCTGCTGACATATGTCCAAGGGCACTGTGCTTCTAGTGGTGTCATCTATATTTGCTCTCTCTTTCCCTTCTTCAATTATTAGAGATGGCAGGAGAGAATGGTATGAGGATGTAGATGGAGTTCTCACAGTAGAGAGGGTAAAAATGGTCAAAGTTTGAAAGAAAGGTACCGTATATACTCGAGTATAAGCCGAGATTTTCAGCCCAAATTTTTGGGCTGAAAGTGCCCCCCTCGGCTTATACTCGAGTCACGGTAGCGGTGGGGTCGGCGGGTGAGGGGGTGAGGGCGCTGATGCATACTTACCTAGTCCCAGCGATCCTCGCGCTGTCCCTGCCATCCCACGGTCTTCTGTGCTGCAGTTTCTTCCTCTCTTCAGCGGTCACGTGGGACCGCTCATTACAGAAATGAATAAGCGGCTCCACCTCCCATAGGGGCGGAGCCGCTTATTCATTTCTCTAATCAGCGGTGCCGGTGACCGCTGATAGAGAAAGAAGCTGCGGCACCGAAGACAGGAGGGGACAGCGCGAGGATCGCCAGGACTAGGTGAGTATAGCATATTCACCTGTCCTCGTTCCAGCCGCCGGGCGCCGATCCATCTTCCCGGCCGGCGCCTCCATCTTCCCGGCGTCTCTGCTCTCTGACTGTTCAGGCAGAGGGCGCGATGACGCATATAGTGTGCGCGGCGCCCTCTGCCTGATCAGTCAGAGCAGAGACGCCGGGAAGATGGAGGCGCCGGAACGAGACGCCGGGAGCTGCAATCAAGGGAGGTGAGTATGTGTTTTTTTTTCTTTATTGCGGCAGCGGCGGCACAAATTTATGTGGAACATCTATGGGGCACAGTGAACGGTGCAGAGCACCGTATATGGCACAGCACAGCTATGGGGCACAGTGAACGGTGCAGAGCACCGTATATGGCACAGCACAGCTATGGGGCACAGTGAACGGTGCAGAGCACCGTATATGGCACAGCACAGCTATGGGGCACAGTGAACGGTGCAGAGCACCGTATATGGCACAGCACAGCTATGGGGCACAGTGAACGGTGCAGAGCACCGTATATGGCACAGCACAGCTATGGGGCACAGTGAACGGTGCAGAGCACCGTATATGGCACAGCACAGCTATGGGGCACAGTGAACGGTGCAGAGCACCGTATATGGCACAGCACAGCTATGGGGCACAGTGAACGGTGCAGAGCACCGTATATGGCACAGCACAGCTATGGGGCACAGTGAACGGTGCAGAGCACCGTATATGGCACAGCACAGCTATGTATGGGGCACAGTGAACGGTGCAGAGCACCGTATATGGCACAGCACAGCTATGGGGCACAGTGAACGGTGCAGAGCACCGTATATGGCACAGCTATGGGGCACAGTGAACGGTGCAGAGCACCGTATATGGCACAGCACAGCTATGGGGCACAGTGAACGGTGCAGAGCACCGTATATGGCACAGCTATGGGGCACAGTGAATGGTGCAGAGCACCGTATATGGCACAGCACAGCTATGGGGCACAGTGAACGGTGCAGAGCACCGTATATGGCACAGCTATGGGGCACAGTGAACGGTGCAGAGCACCGTATATGGCACAGCTAGGGGGCACAATGAACGGTGCAGAGCACTATATGGTTCACACCTATGGGGAAATATGAACGGTGCAGAGCACTATATGGCACAGCTATGGGGAAATAATGATCTATTTTTATTTTTGAAATTCACCGGTAAATGCTGCATTTCCCCCCTAGGCTTATACTCGAGTCAATAAGTTTTCCCAGTTTTTTGCGGCAAAATTAGGGGGGTCGGCTTATACTCGGGTCGGCTTATACTCGAGTATATACGGTAAATCACATGAAAAAGAAGGGTAAATTACATTGGTTGTATATCAATGATCAAAGAGAAAAGGAGCACAGAATAGCAGACTGCGGAAGATGAGAATGCACTTCTAAACACCCTTGTTTGTCAGGATTATGAACCGTCCAAAAAATTTATTGGAAATCCATAAATATAAAAGATTTTTTTTTCTAGGATCTGTAAAAAAACCTGTATATATCGGTGACATTTCTGAAGCTGAAGTTATTGTGATCATTTCTATCATTATTTTGCAGGTCAGATGAGCGCAGTAAATGCATATGGGTGCACTTATACATTGCAGAGAGTTGTCATTAAAAATCCACAAGTCAATTTACAAAGATATTACATTTTTTACTTCTAATTAGGCATGTTATCAGCAGGCAATTCCGCATTCACAACCTAAATGCTTTACTAGTCAAAGAGCAAAGCAGAGAAGCTTTCTAGAGCAGCCATTTGTACAGATCGTAAATGTGCACATGTTGGTAGTTTGTGCGTATGCACTTGAATGCACAATATATTTATATGCAATTACGGTATGTGTGTTCTCTTAAAACATCACCAAATTTGTCATTTTCTTACAATCAAACTGCAATTTTTTTTTTACTGATGCCCTTCCTAATTCTAAATTTGACTATTGCTACCTAGCATTATTTAGTAGCCAGGATCATAGTTCAGTATAAGTACTACACTATTGCCTCTACCTTATGGCAATCACTCATTAGTTTCCTATTCTTTATAAAATGCAATATAAATATATAACTTAGAAAGCTTTTCACAGTGCTGCTTTTGCCACATCTCATCCTTCATTTCTGTCTACCACCTACTGATAGACTAACTTTCTCCATAATCCAAACCCTCGCATACATATTCTGTGCTTTAAGTGTGTGATATGTGGCACTATATGAACATTAAATGGCTTTGTCTTTCTATCTCCAGGACTTTACACGTGCTGCGCCGATTCTTTGGAATGCACTACATAGGTTAATACGATTAATCCCCAATCCCCACAGTTTTAAGTGTGCCCTAAAAACTCATTTGTTCAGACTGGCCTACCGCCTCAATGCATTAATCTAACGATCCCTGTGTGGCCTATTTAAAAAAAAAAAAAAAAAAAACACAACATAATCAGGTTCCTCGCATCATGTTCTCATACACTTTATACAGTTAATAGCCCTCTGTGTCTGCACTGCTACATACTTAGGCAGTTAACTGGTTCATGCAGCTTTACATGAACACCCGAGCCTTACACTATGGCCGGTCCGAATAACTATAGCAATTGCTATCATCCACCTCTCATGTCTCCCCTTTTCCTCATAGTTTGTAAGCTTGCGAGCAGGGCCCTCATTCCTCCTGGTATCTGTTTTGAACTGTATTTCTGTCATGCTGTAATGTCTATTGTCTGTACAAGTCCCCTCTATAATTTGTAAAGCGCTGCGGAATATGTTGGCGCTATATAAATAAAAATTATTATTATTATTATTAGATGCTTGCTACACCTGCATAAACTGGTTTGTAGAAAGCAAAAAACATACAATAATTAGAAACATTCAATAAATGCTAACAGTGTTAACAATGCTTACTCTATTTGTGTAGCATGACACTCCATTAACTTTGCATATCAGTTCTACTGGACAAATAATATTGCACATCAAATTATTTTTGTGGGGGACAGTACATCTGTATGTGAACCTGATCATGGACAGCACTAAGAACTGTCCATGTAGCATTTAGAACTGTCCAATGTAGCATTTAGTGTTCAAAACATCAAATTATGTGAAATGGTTTGTGACCTATGTCTTTTTTTTAAATGAAGACAAAGTCACTACAAAATAATTTGACATTTTTGAAAATAAAATATTCTAGCATTTTGACAAAGTTCACTCTTTGTGAAGAAAAAATCAAGCAAGAAAAGATGACACTATCTATCTTGGCATTTCTTGTTCTTGTTAGAACTGAAACAGTTTGCTGTCATATAAAACAATCAATAAAGTTTTACAAGCTACATAGAATGAAATACCTGGTGATATAGGGCAAGGCAACATCTAAGTTATTTAACTTATAAATAATAGGTTACATTGGAGCTGCAGGAAGTTCTGGCAAGTAATGTATTGCATATGACCGCAATCTCCTTTATTATTCATATTTGTGACATATGGAATAGCGTGGGAAGACGGAAGCCTTTCCTTAGAAATAGAAACATCCAAGACCTACTACATTTTGCCAAAACCTACATCAAATCTGTCAAAAACATGTAGGAAAATGTATTATGGTCTGATAAGACCATGGTTGAACTTATTGACCATAATTACAAAAGATATGATTAGCACAAAGAGAACACTGTGCATCACCAAAAGAACACCAAATCCACAGTGAAGCATGATGGAGGCAGCATTATTTTTTCTGCTGCTTTTAGGCAACTGGAACTAAGGCTTTAGTCAAGGTGGAGGGAATTATAAACATTTCCAAACATCAGTCAAGTTTGCAACAAGACTTTAAGACTCTGCTTAAAATCTGAAGCTGAAGAGTAATTTCACCTTTGAGCATGACAAAGACCTTAAGCATACCTCTAAAATGATAAAAGAATGGCTTTACCAGAAGAAGATCAAAGTTGGATTTAAATGTCAAGACTGGGCTAAGATATATCTGAAGACAGATGCCTTCAATTTTGAATAAATCCCCAAGAGTGTCACCAGCAAAGCACCCCCAAATCCATCACATCTCCTCCTCCATGCTTCACGGTGGGAACCAGGCATGTAGAGTCCATCCGTTCACCTTTTCTGCATAGCACAAAGACACGGTGGTTGGAACCAAAGATCTCAAATTTGGACTCATCAGACCAAAGCACAGATTTCCACTGGTCTAATGTCCCTTCCTTGTGTTCTTTAGCTCAAACCAGTCTCTTCTGCTTGTTGCCTGTCCTTAGCAGTGGTTTCCTAGCAGCTATTTTGCCATGAAGGCCTGCTGCACAAAATCTCCTCTTAACAGTTGTAGAGATGTGTCTGCTGCTAGAACTCTGTATGGCATTGACCTAGTCTCTAATCTGAGCTGCTGTTAACCTGCGATTTCATAGGCTGGTGACTATAAACTTATCCTCAGAAGCAGAGGTGTCTCTTGGTCTTCCTTTCCTGGGGCGGTACTCATATGTGAGCCAGTTTCTTTGTAGCACTTGATGGTTTTTGCAACTAAACTTGTGGACACTTTCAAAGTTTTCCCAATTTTTTGGACTGACTGACCTTCATTTCTTAAAGTAATGATGGCCACTCGTTTTTCTTTACTTAGCTGCTTTTTTATTGCCATAATACAAATTCTAACAGTCTATTCAGTAGGACTATCAGCTGTGTATCCACCAGACTTCTTCACAACACAACTGATGATCCCAACCCCATTTATAAGGCAATAAATCCCACTTAGTAAACCTGACAGGGCACCCCTGTGAAGTGAAAACCATTCCCGGTGACTACCTCTTGAACTCATCAACAGAATGCCAAGAGTGTGCAAGAAGCAAAAGGTGGCTACTTTGAACAACCTAGAATATAAGACATAATTTCAGTCGTTTCACACTTTTTTTGTTAAGTATATAATTCCACATGTGTTTTGATGCCTTCAGTGTGAATGTACAATTTTCATAGTCATGAAAATACAGAAAAATCTTTAACTGAGAAGGTGTGTCCAAACTTTTGGTCTGTACTTTATATTACATAGAAAGATAGAAAAAAAGCCAGGGATTCATCTGCCATGTACTGTAAAATCACTGCAGGAGCCAACAGAATAGAAGAGATGAATTACATATAGTAAATACATGTAGAATATATATATATATACATATATATATATATATATATTGTGAGGATACGCTACCTGAGTGTGTTGGGGGACACTCGCTTGGCACCACGATAAACACTTCAGGCACGATATCTCACACATATCAGTCTAATTTGGTTTATTACACATCATAAACCACATGACGTAGAGTCCATTGTGTTACACAGTTCATAGAACATCGCAAGCATCAACAGTCTGTATAGTACCTGACGGGAGCTCCTGCTCCACCTGCTGACTCCTTGTCAGTCCACTCCTCCGGGTAAGCTGCCTCACAGGGATCACCAACTTGCCTGGCCGGCACACATTAGTCAGTCCAGACCCACCGAAGGACTGTAGATTCCCCACACAGTAGCTGTCACTGGCTCTGCAGATCCCGGTCCTCACCTCGTGCTATTCAGGGATCTGGTCCTACTCCCAGGACCTCCCAACACCCAGGTTACACAGGATCACACAGGTGGCCAGTCCGGGTACTATTCAGGACGTCCATCCCCAGCTGGGACCATCCAATACCCAGGCCAACAGTAGCCAAGTCACACCATGTGCTATTCAGGATTCCTATTCCCAGGAAATCCAACACAGGTAGCCCAATGTGCTATTCAGGATTCCTCCTCCCAGGAAATCCAACACATGCTTCAGGACCTTCAGACCATGTGACCCACACCCTGGTCACATTATATACCCTGAAACCACACCCCTGGGTGGGAGTGTGGATGTGTGGCTAGTTTTTCCCGCCCATCTCACACAACTAGCCTAGTAAGTCACCCTTGACTATTATACAACACTACACCAACTGTTGAGGGACAACAGGCCCCAGAACAACCACAATACCTCAGACTTACCACGCAGACTCCCTCTGCAACACATACCATCCACCAATCACATGACCAGTCATGGTTTCCACACAATTATGTCTCCAAGTGCATCTTGAAGTGCAGATGCAGCGCCCCCTGGCTGTAACATTGGTCACTGCACCACAATATAATATATATATATATATATACTGTATGTCAGTGACAAATACAATTAGTGCAGTGTTTGCAAATTACTTTGCATGTATTTAATTAATAAAATATTAATTTTCAGAAAAAAATGGCATGAGCTCCCGTGCAATTTTCTTAACCAGCAGAGGGAAAGACAATGGCTGAGGGCAGAAGTTTATAGCCTGGAGAGGGGGTAATACTTATGGAGCTTCCAAGGCTATTAATATCAGCTCGCTACTGTATACTTAGCCTTTACTGGCTATTAAAATGGGGGAACCCTAAAAAAATTACATACGGTCCCATATAATTAATAACCAGCAAAGGCTATGCAGACATCTGTGGGCTGATATTAATAGCCTAGGAAGGGGCCATGGATACTGCCCCCAGGCTAAAACATCAGCTCTCAGCTGTCCCAGATAAGGTGCATCTCTAAGGTGTTCCAATTCTGGCACTTAGCCTCTCTTTTCCACTAGCCCTATAGCAGTGGCAAGTGAGGTTATAGTTGGGGGGATTTATGTCACCTTTGTATTGTCAGGTATCACCTTTACGCAGAGATGCTTCTAATCCATTTGTCATAGGATGGGTCCAGTTCTGATACATCTAGATGGCAGGCTGCATGATTGCATAATGCAACCATGCAGCCTGCCGTACAGCAGACACAGGGTTTGAGGTGTGTGAATGAGTACCTAGGGTACTTCTGGTGGCAGCACATCCTGGGCTATGTTTGTTGTTATTACTGTCAGCACAGTGGTGCTTTCCAGCAGTGGGACTCCCTGGTGGCTATTTCTGGGTCTCTGTTTGATCCCATCCAGAATCTGAACTAGTAGGGTATTGGCTGGTAAATCATTCACCTTGCATTCCACTAGGATGAGGCTTTCTGGGCAGCAAAGCTCATTGATGGACCTAACAATGATCTGCATGCAGCAGCAGAAGGTTGGCTGGCATGGCAGTACCCGGGCAGTAGTACTCAGCCTCTCCAAACACAGAGAGTATGCCAGCAGATCCAACAGACAGGACTGGTCCATGTCTGCCGCTTTTCTTCTGCCTCCTTGCTCCCATCTCATCTCCTTCTCTTCTCCCATCGATTGTTTTTGTCATCCCTTAGAGATGCACAGCCAGGATGACCTGAGGAGCATCTAGAACAGCTGAAAGGTGCACAAATCAGGAAGCAAAATGTACAATTCCACTGTCCTGGAACATGGTGACTGGCACTGTAGTGCATCTCATGGGCCACTTAATAGAAACACAAAGAAGCCCTTCATCTCCTTGGTAACTTCATGTCATTGCCCCTGCTGAGCCTGACAGTAAATAGGCCCCCCTGTTTGTTCAGGGCCCCAGCACTTGCTCGGGTGTGCCAAGTGGCGACACCAACCTTGTTTATTACATTAACCTTTCATATTGATCAATAACGTAAATAATAGATATACACATTGTAGTATACAGTACATATGTAAAAATAATGGAGAATATTACAGCTCTGGCAAAAAGTAAGAGACCACCACATCAAACCCTTGTCATTGGCAGCTCAATCTCTAGACCTGAACCCCATTGAAAACCTCTGGAATGTAATCAAGAGGACGATGGATAGTCACAAACTATCCAAGAAGAACAGCTTAAGTTTTTGCTCCATGAGCAGTGTGAAAGACTGGTGGAAAGCATGCCAAGACGCATGAAATCTGTGATTCACAATCATGGTTATTCCACAAAATATTGATTTCTGAACTATTGCTGAGTTAAAACATTAGTGTTGTTTCTCAATGATTATGAACTTGTTTTCTTTGCATTATTTGAGGTCTGAAAGCACTGGATTTGTTTGTTTTGTTTTTTCAATTTTGACCATTTCTCCTTTTCAGGAAAAAAAACAAAATGTATTGTTTGGAAATTCAGAGACATGTTGTTAGAAGTTTATAGAATACAAGAAAAGTTTACATTTTACTCAAAAATATACCTATAAAGAAAAAAATCAGACAAACTGAACATTTTGCAGTGGTTTCTTAATTTTTGCCAGAGCTGTATACATTATAAGGAACAAAATCTCATATAATATAAGATAAAGAGATGACACCATATGATAAAGGGGAATGTGGAAAGGACTTGGGGAAAAAAGCACAATTGGGCAGCAGACTTACCATATAGGATTGAATCATTTTTATGTACACCTCCAACTATAGCCCTATCCACAGGCAAACAAACCCGCAATCACATACGTGTATGTTACTTTGCATTTAGGGGTTAAACAGCAGATATAAGTAACCTTGACAGCTCAGGTTGAATAATATATTACTATACAAGCAGTTCTCTGACAAAAAATACTGTAAATCTAACTTAACAACATGTGTGCCACATAGCAGTACTGCGTACAAAAGTTGCCTTAGGGTAAAACATTGCAAATGGTTTATTGAACGTATTAACCAAAATTCAGACAGTTATGTTTGCATCTATCTTTATAAGACAGAGTACCTCATTTTTTTAACTGAGTCTGAAGTATTTTCTTTTCTATTTTATCCACAGGGAGCAGCTTTAATTCGAATGCTAGCTAATTTTATGGGCCAGAAAGTATTTCAAAGAGGACTACAGGTAAGTTAATTCTTATAAAAGTAGCATACCGTATATGACTGTACTGATTTATTTTTGTTAATTTATTTGCAATATTATAGCCATATCTTGGATGGATGGAATTTATATAAATTAATGCTATGAGGCACTTTGTAGAGTCAATAAAAATCGTTGTAAGATTCATGTGAGAAAAGTGTTAATGTTGAAACTAAACCTTATTTGTGAATAGACAAAAGGGAATGGGAAGCCATGAAAGTGGTTTATACTTTTCTAATATGTGAAAAAATAAATTATTTTTTTTTGGTGGGGGGATTTTTGAAGAAAAAAAGAAGGGAGAATGACACACAAGCAGCAATGTCCAAAATAAATTGATCACTCTTGGTTTTTTTTCTTTCCATCATTAAGAGCAAGTTGGAAGGGTTGCATATAATATTAATGACATATCCAGTATATACTTCATCAATATCACATGTATTGATTACCTTTTCATTGGATGGATCATCACTGTCAGATCATCTGTCATTAGGTCTTGTGGAGGTCAAATGTGAAATATAAATGGAGCTTTGCAGAACAGCCATGTTCAACCTGTAGCGACCTCTGCTGAGAGCTGCTCATTTCGTTAAATTCAAGAGAATAGAAATTGATTTACATCTTTCAATAACAAAATACATAAAACATTGCAGTTTTTTTTATGTGCTTGCCATCTGCTTTCATTAAAGGCTACATGATTCTTTAAAAAAACCTGCATTTTTAGGGGGCAGTCACTGTTTCTCGTGATGAAGTTTGAGATTTTGGTTTTTGGGTGTCCAACCCAGTGATATGTGGTCATCAAAAGATTGTATGTTCTGTTAGTACAATTTAAAAGGAACCCGTCATGACTAATGTCATCTATGTAAACCATCTCAAATGTTAACTGTGTCCTGCAATGTCATCAGGACTTCACTTTGCATGCAGTCCATGGGAATTACAGCGCATGCACAAGATCGAAGGCTCGGGTGGAGCAGCAGGTCACAGAGATTAGAGACCTGTCCATCGCTAGCATATGGCGGGCAGTGAGCAAAGAATGTGACAGGCCGGAGAGTTGTAAGTGTACTTGTGAGCTCATTTGCATAAATATTTGGTGATTCATTTCTAGGTAACATAGAAACAGACTTATAATACAAAGTTATTGACATAACCAACCTATCAGGTGCTTTTCATAGATGACATAGTTCAGGTGCTTTTCATAGATGACATAGTTTCTAGTCTAAAAACCTACTTTCAGGCTTCTTTTAAGGACACCTTTAATGACATATTTATGTTACCTAAACGAATAAAAATTTCGCCAAATTTTCTTTTTGCAATTAGGATACATTAAGTAATTTTCAGTATTTTCAGCCTTTTATATTCTTTGTATTGAATTTATTCATTGCTGACTGTGGAGTAAATTTAACTGAATATGTCAGTAAGCTTGTTCTGAAAGGAGTAGGGATGAGTGAATGTATGGAAGTTTGAGTTCTGGTACCCAACCTGAACTTCATTCCAAAGTTTGGTTCGGGTACCAGAGCTGTACCCAAACTTGAACCATAACCCAAACTCCATTGAAAAGCATGGGGACCTGGAGTTTGCAATGGACTTCCATGGGAAGTCTTTGATCAGTGTTTAGCACTTTACACTTACTGTTGTATACGAAAGTCAAACTTTCAAATTTATGTTCGCTCATCTCTAGACAGAAGAGTGAAAAACTATTTAATTAGTTCTTCTTATCTCCTCAGGACATAGCTAATTTCCTTTTTTTTTAATCTCCATCTTGAAAAGAGCCATTCCTTTTTTTATTTTTTAAAGCCATATGAGGGCTAGTTGCTTTGTGGGACAAATTGTACAAGAAAATGGGAAATGAATTAAAAATGCGGTGAAATTGCGAAAATAATATTTTTTTGGTAATTGTTTTTGCAGCATACTTTGTATGGTAAAACTAACTTTGCAAAATGAGTATGATTACGGCGATTCTAAAATTGTCCAGTTTTTCTTTATTTTATTTGTAGTGAAAAAAAAAAAACAGAAATTTTGAAAAAAAAAAACAATTTTTTTTTTTAATTGTGTCTTTATTTTTCGAGACCTGTAAAGTTTTAATTTTTTTGGTCGATGGAGCTAAGGGGACGATGTGTTTTTCATGGGGTGAGACAAAGTTTTTTTATTGATACTATGAGATAGATATGTCATATTGATTTCTTACTACAGCATTTTATGTAAAATTGTTGCCACAAAAATAAACTACAATATTGCTATTTTTATTTTTTTCTGTTTGAGGTGTTCATTGATTGGGTTAATTATGTTTAAAGTTTGGTAGATCAAACAATTATAAAGGCAAAAAAAACTGCATATGTGTATTTCAAATAAATATATTATCTGTATTTATTTTTATATTTTTTAAAATATTTTTTTTTACTTTTCACGGTATTTACTATTCCCCTTAGGGGACTGGAACCTGAGATTGGCTGATCCTTTGTACTATACAAAGAAATACTACAATATGGTACATACAGTAAAAATCACTTTCTCCTTTGAATCTCAACTTCGGGTTGGGTTTCAAGAAAGTTCCAAAATGAAAGGCACAGAAGTCTTCAACTGGCCCCAAATTGTTATAGCAACCAACTGGCACCAAATTATTGCATCACGGGGGCGCAACTGGGTGCAGAGAATGATGTGCCACCATTGTTGCTGCACAGTTAATTCCACAGCCATTACTTGCTAGGTATGGGGCAAGCTCACCCCATGAGCTCGTGCCATACACCCGTTACCAACATATATGTATGACGCCATCAGGAAGGTGTTAAAAACCTGCTTTGAGCGTGTTAACCTTGTAACAGATTTATTTAGAAAACATCTGGTGTGTAAAATAGGATTTTTGAACCTGTGAGGTTGGTCTTACTAGAGAGATCCTCTTTTGATCGTGAGGTGCAGTTTGAGCAGACAGTTTGAACAGAAGTGAATAATTACTACATAGACCTTCCTATGGTTGAACCAATCATTATCAATTACTTTGTGGTGTAAAATATTTTGGAAAGAATGTCGCTAAAAGCTTTGTCAAGTTTTCATTTGTCAGACAAAATTAAAATAAATGCACGTCAAAGGTTATCTTCTGCCATGTTTCATTAAAATTAGAGATGTATATTTTTTAGGATTGTGCAGAAGCAATAAAATGTTTTCTAATTCTTCAGCATTACTTTAACAGCAAAGATGAGAATTGGCTTTGTGATAGTTATGTGACATTTTTTGCAACAACCAAATCTACATTAACCAATTTAAAGCAAACAGAAAGAACATTAAAAATAAACAAAAACAATGAAAGTCATTTTTTCTTGTGAAATCTGTTTTGGGGAAATCATTTTACAGGTGGCAGTGGATGATGAATGATTTATAATGTGGTATGCTACTTAGAAATGTGCCTTAAAGTAAATTGATGTTCACCTGAAATACAATTATGCTAAGATAGAGCGAGCAATCAGTCTTATCTGCTCTTGGTGAGCTTTTTATTTGAAATTTTATATAAACTACATTTGGGATCAGGTCACATGTAGCACCCTTGTCTTAACCCTTAAACCTCATGAAGCACAAAAATAAACATAACAAAATAACAATTATACAAGACTTGATGCTTTGAAGAAAGCCTGTCTGCTTTAGAAATATAATTTTAATATGATTTGCTATGACTGTTTTTTAACTGCTCCTCATAATCTCCGGGAATACATTGTAGAGATTGCTATATAAATTTGCTTATTAGATGTTTCCCAAAGGGGGCAGTAGAAATAAGAATCTCTGATAAGCTAAGCCTAATTAAAGCTTTTATAGACACATACCATGAGAGCTAAATTCTATTGTAATGTTACACTAATTCCCAAAGCGCTTACTAGTCTCCCATGCCAAACAAGGTTAAAACTACAATTGAAAAGCAGTGTTGGCTTACTGGGTTTTAGAAAGACTTTAATTCTGTTCTATTGCACAGATCATATTGTATCTTTCGGAATAAAATAAATACTGAGAATACTGTGACCTTGTTTCACAGCTATTTGGTTAAGTACGTTGCAGAAACATTGTGTAATGTGGGGTAATTATGTTTTGAACTTTGCCCT
>NW_027193548.1:10000-22500 GCF_032444005.1 Ranitomeya imitator
CGCTCTGGGGCGTCCGCTTGGTCTCTCTCTCTCTCTCTCTCTCTCTCGCTCTCTCCCTCTCGCGCTCCCTTCCGAGCCGCCTCGGAGGACGTCGGACGAGCGGGGAAGGCGACGGCGTTCGGCCGGGCACACCACGCGGTGAGAACCCACTCCGCCTGCCTCCCCACGCGTCTGTCGTCCCCCCACTATCGTAGGGGCTCGGGAAAAGACTGGAGAACGCGGAGCTCGGCGGTGGCGTGGAAGCGCCACCCACCGCCGCCGCTCTCGCCGATGCCCACCGCGGAGGCCGCCCATCGGACGCTGGGTGGGGGTCGGCACGGGCCTCCGCGGGCGAGCTGCGCATCTGGAAGTCAAAGGGCCGCCCTCGGAGAAGATCGTTGTGCTACCCCGCGCGGGGAGCGATTCGGACGACGGGCCCCCACGCCGAGGTGGGTGGGCGCCCCGCCATTCGCCCGCGCGGGTCGTCGGACCCCTGCCGTACCACAGTTCGGGTCAAACTCCCCCTCTGCACGGCAGCCACCGTCCTGCGAACGGGAGGCGACTGCCGGCGTGCACGCCCAAGGATGCGTGCCTGAATCCCGGGGGGGTAAAAGAGGAAGGAGACCGCCCGCCTTAGACCGACGCGGGCTCCAAAGCCCGGGCCGAGCGAGCGGCACCACCTCCCCACCCGGGAGCGCTGAGCCAAATCGATCGGAGGAAGAGCCGGTGGGGGGCATGGGTGAGAAACCCCACCCGCTGCCATCCTTCCCCTCGGGGAGACGGGGAAGAAACATGCCCGATAGTCCTGGAGGTACCTCTCCGACACGCTACGGGCGCCCTCGAGACGGAATCCGGGTCACAGTGCGATTCTCTCATAGGTCTCCCCGGTGGCGTGGAAGCGGGAGACATCCGACGCAGAGAAACGCCAAGCCTGCTCTGAGGGGACCGAGTCAGGGGGTGCAATCCGCCCTCCTGGAGCCCTCCTCGGGACGAAGACTCCAGATCTGCCTCCCTTCTGACATCCGTCACCCTCGGAGAACCAGAACACGCTTGGGGAGGGTCCGTTCAGGCTCAGGCGACCCGGGAAACGCGTCTCTGACTTGGGGCAGACGACCGGCAAGAGTCCCCCTGGAGCCGCGGAAGCCTGGTGTCGACGCGAGGGCGGACTTCCATGCAAACAGGGGGGTACTCGCCAAACCGCCTACCCGACTTGAGGAACCACGAAAACATCGGAAATCAGTCGGGCCCGAGAGGTACCCCTCTCTCCTATATCCTGCAGCTGGTGTGCAAAAGTGGGTATTTGCATGGCGAAACACCGACCCCCACTTTAAGGGAGCGAAGCCGAAAAGTGTCCGACTTCCTGGAGCTGTGCGGCGGATCCGGCGGCCAGAAATTCCTCATTCCGGTTCTATTTTTTTTTTTTTCGATTTTGCGAAATTTGGCGGCCAGGCGGCGTAGCTGGGGCCTGGACTAGCCCGAAACACCTGGAGCCGGCGAGCGGAACGAATTTCCCAACGTTCTGCGGCTCCCGGAAGCCAAAAACGCATCGCCGAAAAATTTCAAAGTCCCAAGGACTCGTTCTTGAAAATCGATCCGGGGGCCATGGAAGTGTCCTCGGTACAGCTTCAGAGCTTTCCCCCCGCCTGGAAGTCTGAAAGTTCTATGTTTGTTCTAAGTGGAAAATCGCGTTTTTTTCAGTGTTCCACCCATCAGACCCAAACTTTGCCCACGCTTAGGTCTCTGTCTCGGGGTGCTTTACAACATATTGACGCCCCTTTAGGGTGGAAGTAGGGGAAAGGGGTCATTTTTTTCACAAAATCGGAAATTTCTCAAAATATTTCTAAGTGTCAAGGACACTTTTGGAAAATCTTCCCCAGGCTCCTGGAAGCCTCCTCGGTACGCCTCCTGCGGTTTCTCCCTGCCTGGAAGTCTGACACTTGTCTGAAATTTTTAGAGTATGAAAATGCGGTTTTTCACCCAAAATTCGACTTTGCGCCCATGACCCGCAAACTTCACCCACAGTTAGGTCACTGCCTTGGGGTACCTCACATCATATTGACGCCCCCCTGGCGTGGAAGTAGGGGAAACGTGTCAATTTTCACAAAATCGTGATTTTCTGAAAATATTTCTAAGTGTCAAGGACACTTTTGGAAAATCTTCCCCAGGCTCCTGGAAGCCTCCTCGGTACGCCTCCTGCGGTTTCTCCCTGCCTGGAAGTCTGACACTTGTCTGAAATTTTTAGAGTATGAAAACGCGGTTTTTCACCCAAAATTCGACTTTGCGCCCGTGACTCGCAAACTTCACCCACAGTTAGGTCACTGCCTTGGGGTACCTCACATCATATTGACTCCCCCCTGGCGTGGAAGTAGGGGAAACGTGTCACTTTTCACAAAATCGTGATTTTCTGAAAATATTTCTAAGTGTCAAGGACTCTTTTGGATAATCTTCCCCAGGCTCCTGGAAGCCTCCTCGGTACGCCTCCTGCGGTTTCTCCCTGCCTGGAAGTCTGACACTTGTCTGAAATTTTTAGAGTATGAAAATGCGGTTTTTCACCCAAAATTCGACTTTGCGCCCATGACCCGCAAACTTCACCCACAGTTAGGTCACTGCCTTGGGGTACCTCACATCATATTGACGCCCCCCTGGCGTGGAAGTAGGGGAAACGTGTCAATTTTCACAAAATCGTGATTTTCTCAAAATATTTCTAAGTGTCAAGGACACTTTTGGAAAATCTTCCCCAGGCTCCTGGAAGCCTCCTCGGTACGCCTCCTGCGGTTTCCCCCTGCCTGGAAGTCTGACACTTGTCTGAAATTTTTAGAGTATGAAAATGCGGTTTTTCACCCAAAATTCGACTTTGCGCCCATGACTCGCAAACTTCACCCACATTTAGGCGACTGTCCTGGGGTACCTCACAACATATTGACGCCCCCCCTGGCGTGGAAGTAGGGGAAACGTGTCAATTTTCACAAAATCGTGATTTTCTGAAAATATTTCTAAGTGTCAAGGACACTTTTGGAAAATCTTCCCCAGGCTCCTGGAAGCCTCCTCGGTACGCCTCCTGCGGTTTCTCCCTGCCTGGAAGTCTGACACTTGTCTGAAATTTTTAGAGTATGAAAATGCGGTTTTTCACCCAAAATTCGACTTTGCGCCCATGACTCGCAAACTTCACCCACATTTAGGCGACTGTCCTGGGGTACCTCACAACATATTGACGCCCCCCTGGCGTGGAAGTAGGGGAAACGTGACAATTTTCACAAAATCGTGATTTTCTGAAAATATTTCTAAGTGTCAAGGACTCTTTTGGATAATCTTCCCCAGGCTCCTGGAAGCCTCCTCGGTACGCCTCCTGCGGTTTCTCCCTGCCTGGAAGTCTGACACTTGTCTGAAATTTTTAGAGTATGAAAACGCGGTTTTTCACCCAAAATTCGACTTTGCGCCCGTGACTCGCAAACTTCACCCACATTTAGGCGACTGTCCTGGGGTACCTCACAACATATTGACGCCCCCCTGGCGTGGAAGTAGGGGAAACGTGACAATTTTCACAAAATCGTGATTTTCTGAAAATATTTCTAAGTGTCAAGGACTCTTTTGGATAATCTTCCCCAGGCTCCTGGAAGCCTCCTCGGTACGCCTCCTGCGGTTTCTCCCTGCCTGGAAGTCTGACACCTGTCTGAAATTTTTAGAGTATGAAAATGCGGTTTTTCACCCAAAATTCGACTTTGCGCCCATGACCCGCAAACTTCACCCACAGTTAGGTCACTGCCTTGGGGTACCTCACATCATATTGACGCCCCCTGGCGTGGAAGTAGGGGAAACGTGACAATTTTCACAAAATCGTGATTTTCTGAAAATATTTCTAAGTGTCAAGGACACTTTTGGATAATCTTCCCCAGGCTCCTGGAAGCCTCCTCGGTACGCCTCCTGCGGTTTCCCCCTGCCTGGAAGTCTGACACTTGTCTGAAATTTTTAGAGTATGAAAATGCGGTTTTTCACCCAAAATTCGACTTTGCGCCCGTGACTCGCAAACTTCACCCACATTTAGGCGACTGTCCTGGGGTACCTCACAACATATTGACGCCCCCCCTGGCGTGGAAGTAGGGGAAACGTGTCAATTTTCACAAAATCGTGATTTTTTCAAAATATTTCTAAGTGTCAAGGACACTTTTGGATAATCTTCCCCAGGCTCCTGGAAGCCTCCTCGGTACGCCTCCTGCGGTTTCTCCCTGCCTGGAAGTCTGACACTTGTCTGAAATTTTTAGAGTATGAAAATGCGGTTTTTCACCCAAAATTCGACTTTGCGCCCATGACCCGCAAACTTCACCCACAGTTAGGTCACTGCCTTGGGGTACCTCACATCATATTGACGCCCCCCTGGCGTGGAAGTAGGGGAAACGTGTCAATTTTCACAAAATCGTGATTTTCTCAAAATATTTCTAAGTGTCAAGGACACTTTTGGAAAATCTTCCCCAGGCTCCTGGAAGCCTCCTCGGTACGCCTCCGGCGGTTTCTCCCTGCCTGGAAGTCTGACACTTGTCTGAAATTTTTAGAGTATGAAAATGCGGTTTTTCACCCAAAATTCGACTTTGCGCCCGTGACTCGCAAACTTCACCCACATTTGGGCGACTGTCCTGGGGTACCTCACAACATATTGACGCCCCCCTGGCGTGGAAGTAGGGGAAACGTGTCAATTTTCACAAAATCGTGATTTTCTCAAAATATTTCTAAGTGTCAAGGACACTTTTGGAAAATCTTCCCCAGGCTCCTGGAAGCCTCCTCGGTACGCCTCCTGCGGTTTCTCCCTGCCTGGAAGTCTGACACTTGTCTGAAATTTTTAGAGTATGAAAATGCGGTTTTTCACCCAAAATTCGACTTTGCGCCCATGACTCGCAAACTTCACCCACAGTTAGGTCACTGCCTTGGGGTACCTCACATCATATTGACGCCCCCCTGGCGTGGAAGTAGGGGAAACGTGTCAATTTTCACAAAATCGTGATTTTCTCAAAATATTTCTAAGTGTCAAGGACACTTTTGGAAAATCTTCCCCAGGCTCCTGGAAGCCTCCTCGGTACGCCTCCTGCGGTTTCCCCCTGCCTGGAAGTCTGACACTTGTCTGAAATTTTTAGAGTATGAAAATGCGGTTTTTCACCCAAAATTCGACTTTGCGCCCATGACTCGCAAACTTCACCCACATTTAGGCGACTGTCCTGGGGTACCTCACAACATATTGACGCCCCCCCTGGCGTGGAAGTAGGGGAAACGTGTCAATTTTCACAAAATCGTGATTTTCTGAAAATATTTCTAAGTGTCAAGGACACTTTTGGATAATCTTCCCCAGGCTCCTGGAAGCCTCCTCGGTACGCCTCCTGCGGTTTCTCCCTGCCTGGAAGTCTGACACTTGTCTGAAATTTTTAGAGTATGAAAATGCGGTTTTTCACCCAAAATTCGACTTTGCGCCCATGACCCGCAAACTTCACCCACAGTTAGGTCACTGCCTTGGGGTACCTCACATCATATTGACGCCCCCCTGGCGTGGAAGTAGGGGAAACGTGTCAATTTTCACAAAATCGTGATTTTCTCAAAATATTTCTAAGTGTCAAGGACACTTTTGGAAAATCTTCCCCAGGCTCCTGGAAGCCTCCTCGGTACGCCTCCGGCGGTTTCTCCCTGCCTGGAAGTCTGACACTTGTCTGAAATTTTTAGAGTATGAAAATGCGGTTTTTCACCCAAAATTCGACTTTGCGCCCGTGACTCGCAAACTTCACCCACATTTGGGCGACTGTCCTGGGGTACCTCACAACATATTGACGCCCCCCTGGCGTGGAAGTAGGGGAAACGTGTCAATTTTCACAAAATCGTGATTTTCTCAAAATATTTCTAAGTGTCAAGGACACTTTTGGAAAATCTTCCCCAGGCTCCTGGAAGCCTCCTCGGTACGCCTCCTGCGGTTTCTCCCTGCCTGGAAGTCTGACACTTGTCTGAAATTTTTAGAGTATGAAAATGCGGTTTTTCACCCAAAATTCGACTTTGCGCCCATGACTCGCAAACTTCACCCACAGTTAGGTCACTGCCTTGGGGTACCTCACATCATATTGACGCCCCCCTGGCGTGGAAGTAGGGGAAACGTGTCAATTTTCACAAAATCGTGATTTTCTCAAAATATTTCTAAGTGTCAAGGACACTTTTGGAAAATCTTCCCCAGGCTCCTGGAAGCCTCCTCGGTACGCCTCCTGCGGTTTCCCCCTGCCTGGAAGTCTGACACTTGTCTGAAATTTTTAGAGTATGAAAATGCGGTTTTTCACCCAAAATTCGACTTTGCGCCCATGACTCGCAAACTTCACCCACATTTAGGCGACTGTCCTGGGGTACCTCACAACATATTGACGCCCCCCCTGGCGTGGAAGTAGGGGAAACGTGTCAATTTTCACAAAATCGTGATTTTCTGAAAATATTTCTAAGTGTCAAGGACACTTTTGGAAAATCTTCCCCAGGCTCCTGGAAGCCTCCTCGGTACGCCTCCTGCGGTTTCTCCCTGCCTGGAAGTCTGACACTTGTCTGAAATTTTTAGAGTATGAAAATGCGGTTTTTCACCCAAAATTCGACTTTGCGCCCATGACTCGCAAACTTCACCCACAGTTAGGTCACTGCCTTGGGGTACCTCACATCATATTGACGCCCCCCTGGCGTGGAAGTAGGGGAAACGTGTCAATTTTCACAAAATCGTGATTTTCTCAAAATATTTCTAAGTGTCAAGGACACTTTTGGAAAATCTTCCCCAGGCTCCTGGAAGCCTCCTCGGTACGCCTCCTGCGGTTTCCCCCTGCCTGGAAGTCTGACACTTGTCTGAAATTTTTAGAGTATGAAAATGCGGTTTTTCACCCAAAATTCGACTTTGCGCCCATGACTCGCAAACTTCACCCACATTTAGGCGACTGTCCTGGGGTACCTCACAACATATTGACGCCCCCCCTGGCGTGGAAGTAGGGGAAACGTGTCAATTTTCACAAAATCGTGATTTTCTGAAAATATTTCTAAGTGTCAAGGACACTTTTGGAAAATCTTCCCCAGGCTCCTGGAAGCCTCCTCGGTACGCCTCCTGCGGTTTCTCCCTGCCTGGAAGTCTGACACTTGTCTGAAATTTTTAGAGTATGAAAATGCGGTTTTTCACCCAAAATTCGACTTTGCGCCCATGACTCGCAAACTTCACCCACATTTAGGCGACTGTCCTGGGGTACCTCACAACATATTGACGCCCCCCTGGCGTGGAAGTAGGGGAAACGTGACAATTTTCACAAAATCGTGATTTTCTGAAAATATTTCTAAGTGTCAAGGACTCTTTTGGATAATCTTCCCCAGGCTCCTGGAAGCCTCCTCGGTACGCCTCCTGCGGTTTCTCCCTGCCTGGAAGTCTGACACTTGTCTGAAATTTTTAGAGTATGAAAACGCGGTTTTTCACCCAAAATTCGACTTTGCGCCCGTGACTCGCAAACTTCACCCACAGTTAGGTCACTGCCTTGGGGTACCTCACATCATATTGACTCCCCCCTGGCGTGGAAGTAGGGGAAACGTGTCACTTTTCACAAAATCGTGATTTTCTCAAAATATTTCTAAGTGTCAAGGACTCTTTTGGATAATCTTCCCCAGGCTCCTGGAAGCCTCCTCGGTACGCCTCCTGCGGTTTCTCCCTGCCTGGAAGTCTGACACTTGTCTGAAATTTTTAGAGTATGAAAATGCGGTTTTTCACCCAAAATTCGACTTTGCGCCCATGACTCGCAAACTTCACCCACATTTAGGCGACTGTCCTGGGGTGCCTCACAACATATTGACGCCCCCCCTGGCGTGGAAGTAGGGGAAACGTGTCAATTTTCACAAAATCGTGATTTTCTGAAAATATTTCTAAGTGTCAAGGACACTTTTGGAAAATCTTCCCCAGGCTCCTGGAAGCCTCCTCGGTACGCCTCCTGCGGTTTCTCCCTGCCTGGAAGTCTGACACTTGTCTGAAATTTTTAGAGTATGAAAATGCGGTTTTTCACCCAAAATTCGACTTTGCGCCCATGACTCGCAAACTTCACCCACAGTTAGGTCACTGCCTTGGGGTACCTCACATCATATTGACGCCCCCCTGGCGTGGAAGTAGGGGAAACGTGTCAATTTTCACAAAATCGTGATTTTCTCAAAATATTTCTAAGTGTCAAGGACACTTTTGGAAAATCTTCCCCAGGCTCCTGGAAGCCTCCTCGGTACGCCTCCTGCGGTTTCTCCCTGCCTGGAAGTCTGACACTTGTCTGAAATTTTTAGAGTATGAAAATGCGGTTTTTCACCCAAAATTCGACTTTGCGCCCATGACCCGCAAACTTCACCCACAGTTAGGTCACTGCCTTGGGGTACCTCACATCATATTGACGCCCCCCTGGCGTGGAAGTAGGGGAAACGTGACAATTTTCACAAAATCGTGATTTTCTGAAAATATTTCTAAGTGTCAAGGACACTTTTGGATAATCTTCCCCAGGCTCCTGGAAGCCTCCTCGGTACGCCTCCTGCGGTTTCCCCCTGCCTGGAAGTCTGACACTTGTCTGAAATTTTTAGAGTATGAAAACGCGGTTTTTCACCCAAAATTCGACTTTGCGCCCGTGACTCGCAAACTTCACCCACATTTAGGCGACTGTCCTGGGGTACCTCACAACATATTGACGCCCCCCCTGGCGTGGAAGTAGGGGAAACGTGTCAATTTTCACAAAATCGTGATTTTTTCAAAATATTTCTAAGTGTCAAGGACACTTTTGGATAATCTTCCCCAGGCTCCTGGAAGCCTCCTCGGTACGCCTCCTGCGGTTTCTCCCTGCCTGGAAGTCTGACACTTGTCTGAAATTTTTAGAGTATGAAAATGCGGTTTTTCACCCAAAATTCGACTTTGCGCCCATGACCCGCAAACTTCACCCACAGTTAGGTCACTGCCTTGGGGTACCTCACATCATATTGACGCCCCCCTGGCGTGGAAGTAGGGGAAACGTGTCAATTTTCACAAAATCGTGATTTTCTCAAAATATTTCTAAGTGTCAAGGACACTTTTGGAAAATCTTCCCCAGGCTCCTGGAAGCCTCCTCGGTACGCCTCCGGCGGTTTCTCCCTGCCTGGAAGTCTGACACTTGTCTGAAATTTTTAGAGTATGAAAATGCGGTTTTTCACCCAAAATTCGACTTTGCGCCCGTGACTCGCAAACTTCACCCACATTTGGGCGACTGTCCTGGGGTACCTCACAACATATTGACGCCCCCCTGGCGTGGAAGTAGGGGAAACGTGTCAATTTTCACAAAATCGTGATTTTCTCAAAATATTTCTAAGTGTCAAGGACACTTTTGGAAAATCTTCCCCAGGCTCCTGGAAGCCTCCTCGGTACGCCTCCTGCGGTTTCTCCCTGCCTGGAAGTCTGACACTTGTCTGAAATTTTTAGAGTATGAAAATGCGGTTTTTCACCCAAAATTCGACTTTGCGCCCATGACTCGCAAACTTCACCCACAGTTAGGTCACTGCCTTGGGGTACCTCACATCATATTGACGCCCCCCTGGCGTGGAAGTAGGGGAAACGTGTCAATTTTCACAAAATCGTGATTTTCTGAAAATATTTCTAAGTGTCAAGGACACTTTTGGAAAATCTTCCCCAGGCTCCTGGAAGCCTCCTCGGTACGCCTCCTGCGGTTTCCCCCTGCCTGGAAGTCTGACACTTGTCTGAAATTTTTAGCGCATGAAAACGCGGTTTTTCACCCAAAATTCGACTTTGCGCCCATGACTCGCAAACTTCACCCACATTTAGGCGACTGTCCTGGGGTACCTCACAACATATTGACGCCCCCCTGGCGTGGAAGTAGGGGAAACGTGTCAATTTTCACAAAATCGTGATTTTCTGAAAATATTTCTAAGTGTCAAGGACACTTTTGGAAAATCTTCCCCAGGCTCCTGGAAGCCTCCTCGGTACGCCTCCGGCGGTTTCTCCCTGCCTGGAAGTCTGACACTTGTCTGAAATTTTTAGAGTATGAAAATGCGGTTTTTCACCCAAAATTCGACTTTGCGCCCATGACTCGCAAACTTCACCCACATTTGGGCGACTGTCCTGGGGTACCTCACAACATATTGACGCCCCCCTGGCGTGGAAGTAGGGGAAACGTGTCACTTTTCACAAAATCGTGATTTTCTCAAAATATTTCTAAGTGTCAAGGACACTTTTGGAAAATCTTCCCCAGGCTCCTGGAAGCCTCCTCGGTACGCCTCCTGCGGTTTCTCCCTGCCTGGAAGTCTGACACTTGTCTGAAATTTTTAGAGTATGAAAATGCGGTTTTTCACCCAAAATTCGACTTTGCGCCCATGACCCGCAAACTTCACCCACAGTTAGGTCACTGCCTTGGGGTACCTCACATCATATTGACGCCCCCCTGGCGTGGAAGTAGGGGAAACGTGACAATTTTCACAAAATCGTGATTTTCTGAAAATATTTCTAAGTGTCAAGGACACTTTTGGAAAATCTTCCCCAGGCTCCTGGAAGCCTCCTCGGTACGCCTCCTGCGGTTTCCCCCTGCCTGGAAGTCTGACACTTGTCTGAAATTTTTAGAGTATGAAAATGCGGTTTTTCACCCAAAATTCGACTTTGCGCCCATGACTCGCAAACTTCACCCACATTTAGGCGACTGTCCTGGGGTACCTCACAACATATTGACGCCCCCCCTGGCGTGGAAGTAGGGGAAACGTGTCAATTTTCACAAAATCGTGATTTTCTGAAAATATTTCTAAGTGTCAAGGACACTTTTGGAAAATCTTCCCCAGGCTCCTGGAAGCCTCCTCGGTACGCCTCCTGCGGTTTCTCCCTGCCTGGAAGTCTGACACTTGTCTGAAATTTTTAGAGTATGAAAATGCGGTTTTTCACCCAAAATTCGACTTTGCGCCCATGACTCGCAAACTTCACCCACATTTAGGCGACTGTCCTGGGGTACCTCACAACATATTGACGCCCCCCTGGCGTGGAAGTAGGGGAAACGTGACAATTTTCACAAAATCGTGATTTTCTGAAAATATTTCTAAGTGTCAAGGACTCTTTTGGATAATCTTCCCCAGGCTCCTGGAAGCCTCCTCGGTACGCCTCCTGCGGTTTCTCCCTGCCTGGAAGTCTGACACTTGTCTGAAATTTTTAGAGTATGAAAACGCGGTTTTTCACCCAAAATTCGACTTTGCGCCCGTGACTCGCAAACTTCACCCACATTTAGGCGACTGTCCTGGGGTACCTCACAACATATTGACGCCCCCCTGGCGTGGAAGTAGGGGAAACGTGACAATTTTCACAAAATCGTGATTTTCTGAAAATATTTCTAAGTGTCAAGGACTCTTTTGGATAATCTTCCCCAGGCTCCTGGAAGCCTCCTCGGTACGCCTCCTGCGGTTTCTCCCTGCCTGGAAGTCTGACACCTGTCTGAAATTTTTAGAGTATGAAAATGCGGTTTTTCACCCAAAATTCGACTTTGCGCCCATGACCCGCAAACTTCACCCACAGTTAGGTCACTGCCTTGGGGTACCTCACATCATATTGACGCCCCCTGGCGTGGAAGTAGGGGAAACGTGACAATTTTCACAAAATCGTGATTTTCTGAAAATATTTCTAAGTGTCAAGGACACTTTTGGATAATCTTCCCCAGGCTCCTGGAAGCCTCCTCGGTACGCCTCCTGCGGTTTCCCCCTGCCTGGAAGTCTGACACTTGTCTGAAATTTTTAGAGTATGAAAATGCGGTTTTTCACCCAAAATTCGACTTTGCGCCCATGACTCGCAAACTTCACCCACATTTAGGCGACTGTCCTGGGGTACCTCACAACATATTGACGCCCCCCCTGGCGTGGAAGTAGGGGAAACGTGTCAATTTTCACAAAATCGTGATTTTCTGAAAATATTTCTAAGTGTCAAGGACACTTTTGGAAAATCTTCCCCAGGCTCCTGGAAGCCTCCTCGGTACGCCTCCTGCGGTTTCTCCCTGCCTGGAAGTCTGACACTTGTCTGAAATTTTTAGAGTATGAAAATGCGGTTTTTCACCCAAAATTCGACTTTGCGCCCATGACTCGCAAACTTCACCCACATTTAGGCGACTGTCCTGGGGTACCTCACAACATATTGACGCCCCCCTGGCGTGGAAGTAGGGGAAACGTGACAATTTTCACAAAATCGTGATTTTCTGAAAATATTTCTAAGTGTCAAGGACTCTTTTGGATAATCTTCCCCAGGCTCCTGGAAGCCTCCTCGGTACGCCTCCTGCGGTTTCTCCCTGCCTGGAAGTCTGACACTTGTCTGAAATTTTTAGAGTATGAAAACGCGGTTTTTCACCCAAAATTCGACTTTGCGCCCGTGACTCGCAAACTTCACCCACATTTAGGCGACTGTCCTGGGGTACCTCACAACATATTGACGCCCCCCTGGCGTGGAAGTAGGGGAAACGTGTCAATTTTCACAAAATCGTGATTTTCTCAAAATATTTCTAAGTGTCAAGGACACT
>NW_027193548.1:32500-39480 GCF_032444005.1 Ranitomeya imitator
CCCATCGGACGCTGGGTGGGGGTCGGCACGGGCCTCCGCGGGCGAGCTGCGCATCTGGAAGTCAAAGGGCCGCCCTCGGAGAAGATCGTTGTGCTACCCCGCGCGGGGAGCGATTCGGACGACGGGCCCCCACGCCGAGGTGGGTGGGCGCCCCGCCATTCGCCCGCGCGGGTCGTCGGACCCCTGCCGTACCACAGTTCGGGTCAAACTCCCCCTCTGCACGGCAGCCACCGTCCTGCGAACGGGAGGCGACTGCCGGCGTGCACGCCCAAGGATGCGTGCCTGAATCCCGGGGGGGTAAAAGAGGAAGGAGACCGCCCGCCTTAGACCGACGCGGGCTCCAAAGCCCGGGCCGAGCGAGCGGCACCACCTCCCCACCCGGGAGCGCTGAGCCAAATCGATCGGAGGAAGAGCCGGTGGGGGGCATGGGTGAGAAACCCCACCCGCTGCCATCCTTCCCCTCGGGGAGACGGGGAAGAAACATGCCCGATAGTCCTGGAGGTACCTCTCCGACACGCTACGGGCGCCCTCGAGACGGAATCCGGGTCACAGTGCGATTCTCTCATAGGTCTCCCCGGTGGCGTGGAAGCGGGAGACATCCGACGCAGAGAAACGCCAAGCCTGCTCTGAGGGGACCGAGTCAGGGGGTGCAATCCGCCCTCCTGGAGCCCTCCTCGGGACGAAGACTCCAGATCTGCCTCCCTTCTGACATCCGTCACCCTCGGAGAACCAGAACACGCTTGGGGAGGGTCCGTTCAGGCTCAGGCGACCCGGGAAACGCGTCTCTGACTTGGGGCAGACGACCGGCAAGAGTCCCCCTGGAGCCGCGGAAGCCTGGTGTCGACGCGAGGGCGGACTTCCATGCAAACAGGGGGGTACTCGCCAAACCGCCTACCCGACTTGAGGAACCACGAAAACATCGGAAATCAGTCGGGCCCGAGAGGTACCCCTCTCTCCTATATCCTGCAGCTGGTGTGCAAAAGTGGGTATTTGCATGGCGAAACACCGACCCCCACTTTAAGGGAGCGAAGCCGAAAAGTGTCCGACTTCCTGGAGCTGTGCGGCGGATCCGGCGGCCAGAAATTCCTCATTCCGGTTCTATTTTTTTTTTTTTCGATTTTGCGAAATTTGGCGGCCAGGCGGCGTAGCTGGGGCCTGGACTAGCCCGAAACACCTGGAGCCGGCGAGCGGAACGAATTTCCCAACGTTCTGCGGCTCCCGGAAGCCAAAAACGCATCGCCGAAAAATTTCAAAGTCCCAAGGACTCGTTCTTGAAAATCGATCCGGGGGCCATGGAAGTGTCCTCGGTACAGCTTCAGAGCTTTCCCCCCGCCTGGAAGTCTGAAAGTTCTATGTTTGTTCTAAGTGGAAAATCGCGTTTTTTTCAGTGTTCCACCCATCAGACCCAAACTTTGCCCACGCTTAGGTCTCTGTCTCGGGGTGCTTTACAACATATTGACGCCCCTTTAGGGTGGAAGTAGGGGAAAGGGGTCATTTTTTTCACAAAATCGGAAATTTCTCAAAATATTTCTAAGTGTCAAGGACACTTTTGGAAAATCTTCCCCAGGCTCCTGGAAGCCTCCTCGGTACGCCTCCTGCGGTTTCTCCCTGCCTGGAAGTCTGACACTTGTCTGAAATTTTTAGAGTATGAAAATGCGGTTTTTCACCCAAAATTCGACTTTGCGCCCATGACCCGCAAACTTCACCCACAGTTAGGTCACTGCCTTGGGGTACCTCACATCATATTGACGCCCCCCTGGCGTGGAAGTAGGGGAAACGTGTCAATTTTCACAAAATCGTGATTTTCTGAAAATATTTCTAAGTGTCAAGGACACTTTTGGAAAATCTTCCCCAGGCTCCTGGAAGCCTCCTCGGTACGCCTCCTGCGGTTTCTCCCTGCCTGGAAGTCTGACACTTGTCTGAAATTTTTAGAGTATGAAAACGCGGTTTTTCACCCAAAATTCGACTTTGCGCCCGTGACTCGCAAACTTCACCCACAGTTAGGTCACTGCCTTGGGGTACCTCACATCATATTGACTCCCCCCTGGCGTGGAAGTAGGGGAAACGTGTCACTTTTCACAAAATCGTGATTTTCTGAAAATATTTCTAAGTGTCAAGGACTCTTTTGGATAATCTTCCCCAGGCTCCTGGAAGCCTCCTCGGTACGCCTCCTGCGGTTTCTCCCTGCCTGGAAGTCTGACACTTGTCTGAAATTTTTAGAGTATGAAAATGCGGTTTTTCACCCAAAATTCGACTTTGCGCCCATGACCCGCAAACTTCACCCACAGTTAGGTCACTGCCTTGGGGTACCTCACATCATATTGACGCCCCCCTGGCGTGGAAGTAGGGGAAACGTGTCAATTTTCACAAAATCGTGATTTTCTCAAAATATTTCTAAGTGTCAAGGACACTTTTGGAAAATCTTCCCCAGGCTCCTGGAAGCCTCCTCGGTACGCCTCCTGCGGTTTCCCCCTGCCTGGAAGTCTGACACTTGTCTGAAATTTTTAGAGTATGAAAATGCGGTTTTTCACCCAAAATTCGACTTTGCGCCCATGACTCGCAAACTTCACCCACATTTAGGCGACTGTCCTGGGGTACCTCACAACATATTGACGCCCCCCCTGGCGTGGAAGTAGGGGAAACGTGTCAATTTTCACAAAATCGTGATTTTCTGAAAATATTTCTAAGTGTCAAGGACACTTTTGGAAAATCTTCCCCAGGCTCCTGGAAGCCTCCTCGGTACGCCTCCTGCGGTTTCTCCCTGCCTGGAAGTCTGACACTTGTCTGAAATTTTTAGAGTATGAAAATGCGGTTTTTCACCCAAAATTCGACTTTGCGCCCATGACTCGCAAACTTCACCCACATTTAGGCGACTGTCCTGGGGTACCTCACAACATATTGACGCCCCCCTGGCGTGGAAGTAGGGGAAACGTGACAATTTTCACAAAATCGTGATTTTCTGAAAATATTTCTAAGTGTCAAGGACTCTTTTGGATAATCTTCCCCAGGCTCCTGGAAGCCTCCTCGGTACGCCTCCTGCGGTTTCTCCCTGCCTGGAAGTCTGACACTTGTCTGAAATTTTTAGAGTATGAAAACGCGGTTTTTCACCCAAAATTCGACTTTGCGCCCGTGACTCGCAAACTTCACCCACATTTAGGCGACTGTCCTGGGGTACCTCACAACATATTGACGCCCCCCTGGCGTGGAAGTAGGGGAAACGTGACAATTTTCACAAAATCGTGATTTTCTGAAAATATTTCTAAGTGTCAAGGACTCTTTTGGATAATCTTCCCCAGGCTCCTGGAAGCCTCCTCGGTACGCCTCCTGCGGTTTCTCCCTGCCTGGAAGTCTGACACCTGTCTGAAATTTTTAGAGTATGAAAATGCGGTTTTTCACCCAAAATTCGACTTTGCGCCCATGACCCGCAAACTTCACCCACAGTTAGGTCACTGCCTTGGGGTACCTCACATCATATTGACGCCCCCTGGCGTGGAAGTAGGGGAAACGTGACAATTTTCACAAAATCGTGATTTTCTGAAAATATTTCTAAGTGTCAAGGACACTTTTGGATAATCTTCCCCAGGCTCCTGGAAGCCTCCTCGGTACGCCTCCTGCGGTTTCCCCCTGCCTGGAAGTCTGACACTTGTCTGAAATTTTTAGAGTATGAAAATGCGGTTTTTCACCCAAAATTCGACTTTGCGCCCGTGACTCGCAAACTTCACCCACATTTAGGCGACTGTCCTGGGGTACCTCACAACATATTGACGCCCCCCCTGGCGTGGAAGTAGGGGAAACGTGTCAATTTTCACAAAATCGTGATTTTTTCAAAATATTTCTAAGTGTCAAGGACACTTTTGGATAATCTTCCCCAGGCTCCTGGAAGCCTCCTCGGTACGCCTCCTGCGGTTTCTCCCTGCCTGGAAGTCTGACACTTGTCTGAAATTTTTAGAGTATGAAAATGCGGTTTTTCACCCAAAATTCGACTTTGCGCCCATGACCCGCAAACTTCACCCACAGTTAGGTCACTGCCTTGGGGTACCTCACATCATATTGACGCCCCCCTGGCGTGGAAGTAGGGGAAACGTGTCAATTTTCACAAAATCGTGATTTTCTCAAAATATTTCTAAGTGTCAAGGACACTTTTGGAAAATCTTCCCCAGGCTCCTGGAAGCCTCCTCGGTACGCCTCCGGCGGTTTCTCCCTGCCTGGAAGTCTGACACTTGTCTGAAATTTTTAGAGTATGAAAATGCGGTTTTTCACCCAAAATTCGACTTTGCGCCCGTGACTCGCAAACTTCACCCACATTTGGGCGACTGTCCTGGGGTACCTCACAACATATTGACGCCCCCCTGGCGTGGAAGTAGGGGAAACGTGTCAATTTTCACAAAATCGTGATTTTCTCAAAATATTTCTAAGTGTCAAGGACACTTTTGGAAAATCTTCCCCAGGCTCCTGGAAGCCTCCTCGGTACGCCTCCTGCGGTTTCTCCCTGCCTGGAAGTCTGACACTTGTCTGAAATTTTTAGAGTATGAAAATGCGGTTTTTCACCCAAAATTCGACTTTGCGCCCATGACTCGCAAACTTCACCCACAGTTAGGTCACTGCCTTGGGGTACCTCACATCATATTGACGCCCCCCTGGCGTGGAAGTAGGGGAAACGTGTCAATTTTCACAAAATCGTGATTTTCTCAAAATATTTCTAAGTGTCAAGGACACTTTTGGAAAATCTTCCCCAGGCTCCTGGAAGCCTCCTCGGTACGCCTCCTGCGGTTTCCCCCTGCCTGGAAGTCTGACACTTGTCTGAAATTTTTAGAGTATGAAAATGCGGTTTTTCACCCAAAATTCGACTTTGCGCCCATGACTCGCAAACTTCACCCACATTTAGGCGACTGTCCTGGGGTACCTCACAACATATTGACGCCCCCCCTGGCGTGGAAGTAGGGGAAACGTGTCAATTTTCACAAAATCGTGATTTTCTGAAAATATTTCTAAGTGTCAAGGACACTTTTGGATAATCTTCCCCAGGCTCCTGGAAGCCTCCTCGGTACGCCTCCTGCGGTTTCTCCCTGCCTGGAAGTCTGACACTTGTCTGAAATTTTTAGAGTATGAAAATGCGGTTTTTCACCCAAAATTCGACTTTGCGCCCATGACCCGCAAACTTCACCCACAGTTAGGTCACTGCCTTGGGGTACCTCACATCATATTGACGCCCCCCTGGCGTGGAAGTAGGGGAAACGTGTCAATTTTCACAAAATCGTGATTTTCTCAAAATATTTCTAAGTGTCAAGGACACTTTTGGAAAATCTTCCCCAGGCTCCTGGAAGCCTCCTCGGTACGCCTCCGGCGGTTTCTCCCTGCCTGGAAGTCTGACACTTGTCTGAAATTTTTAGAGTATGAAAATGCGGTTTTTCACCCAAAATTCGACTTTGCGCCCGTGACTCGCAAACTTCACCCACATTTGGGCGACTGTCCTGGGGTACCTCACAACATATTGACGCCCCCCTGGCGTGGAAGTAGGGGAAACGTGTCAATTTTCACAAAATCGTGATTTTCTCAAAATATTTCTAAGTGTCAAGGACACTTTTGGAAAATCTTCCCCAGGCTCCTGGAAGCCTCCTCGGTACGCCTCCTGCGGTTTCTCCCTGCCTGGAAGTCTGACACTTGTCTGAAATTTTTAGAGTATGAAAATGCGGTTTTTCACCCAAAATTCGACTTTGCGCCCATGACTCGCAAACTTCACCCACAGTTAGGTCACTGCCTTGGGGTACCTCACATCATATTGACGCCCCCCTGGCGTGGAAGTAGGGGAAACGTGTCAATTTTCACAAAATCGTGATTTTCTCAAAATATTTCTAAGTGTCAAGGACACTTTTGGAAAATCTTCCCCAGGCTCCTGGAAGCCTCCTCGGTACGCCTCCTGCGGTTTCCCCCTGCCTGGAAGTCTGACACTTGTCTGAAATTTTTAGAGTATGAAAATGCGGTTTTTCACCCAAAATTCGACTTTGCGCCCATGACTCGCAAACTTCACCCACATTTAGGCGACTGTCCTGGGGTACCTCACAACATATTGACGCCCCCCCTGGCGTGGAAGTAGGGGAAACGTGTCAATTTTCACAAAATCGTGATTTTCTGAAAATATTTCTAAGTGTCAAGGACACTTTTGGAAAATCTTCCCCAGGCTCCTGGAAGCCTCCTCGGTACGCCTCCTGCGGTTTCTCCCTGCCTGGAAGTCTGACACTTGTCTGAAATTTTTAGAGTATGAAAATGCGGTTTTTCACCCAAAATTCGACTTTGCGCCCATGACTCGCAAACTTCACCCACAGTTAGGTCACTGCCTTGGGGTACCTCACATCATATTGACGCCCCCCTGGCGTGGAAGTAGGGGAAACGTGTCAATTTTCACAAAATCGTGATTTTCTCAAAATATTTCTAAGTGTCAAGGACACTTTTGGAAAATCTTCCCCAGGCTCCTGGAAGCCTCCTCGGTACGCCTCCTGCGGTTTCCCCCTGCCTGGAAGTCTGACACTTGTCTGAAATTTTTAGAGTATGAAAATGCGGTTTTTCACCCAAAATTCGACTTTGCGCCCATGACTCGCAAACTTCACCCACATTTAGGCGACTGTCCTGGGGTACCTCACAACATATTGACGCCCCCCCTGGCGTGGAAGTAGGGGAAACGTGTCAATTTTCACAAAATCGTGATTTTCTGAAAATATTTCTAAGTGTCAAGGACACTTTTGGAAAATCTTCCCCAGGCTCCTGGAAGCCTCCTCGGTACGCCTCCTGCGGTTTCTCCCTGCCTGGAAGTCTGACACTTGTCTGAAATTTTTAGAGTATGAAAATGCGGTTTTTCACCCAAAATTCGACTTTGCGCCCATGACTCGCAAACTTCACCCACATTTAGGCGACTGTCCTGGGGTACCTCACAACATATTGACGCCCCCCTGGCGTGGAAGTAGGGGAAACGTGACAATTTTCAC
>NW_027193549.1:0-40509 GCF_032444005.1 Ranitomeya imitator
CATGTGGCAAACCGGTGAGCATGTGGCTCTATTAGTATAGGAGATACCTGAAAACATATCACACTTTTCATCATAGTGCTTTTACCAATGCATAAAATGCATGGAGAAGTCATTTCGAATGACTGGTCCTCAGTGTTGTGAGAACGATGACTGGTTAAAATTTTTGGTGGTTTCTTGTTCAGTCCATAGGCCTACATCATGTGGCAAACCGGTGAGCATGTGGCTCTATTAGATAGGAGATACCTGAAAACATATCACACTTTTCATCATAGTGCTTTTACCAATGCATAAAATGCATGGAGAAGTCATTTCGAATGACTGGTCCTCAGTGTTGTGAGAACGATGACTGGTTAAAATTTTTGGTGGTTTCTTGTTCAGTCCATAGGCCTACAGCATGTGGCAAACCGGTGAGCATGTGGCTCTATTAGTATAGGAGATACCTGAAAACATATCACACTTTTCATCATAGTGCTTTTACCAATGCATAAAATGCATGGAGAAGTCATTTCGAATGACTGGTCCTCAGTGTTGTGAGAACGATGACTGGTTAAAATTTTGGTGGTTTCTTGTTCAGTCCATAGGCCTACATCATGTGGCAAACCGGTGAGCATGTGGCTCTATTAGTATAGGAGATACCTGAAAACATATCACACTTTTCATCATAGTGCTTTTACCAATGCATAAAATGCATGGAGAAGTCATTTCGAATGACTGGTCCTCAGTGTTGTGAGAACGATGACTGGTTAAAATTTTTGGTGGTTTCTTGTTCAGTCCATAGGCCTACATCATGTGGCAAACCGGTGAGCATGTGGCTCTATTAGTATAGGAGATACCTGAAAACATCACACTTTTCATCATAGTGCTTTTACCAATGCATAAAATGCATGGAGAAGTCATTTCGAATGACTAGTCCTCAGTGTTGTGAGAACGATGACTGGTTAAAATTTTTGGTGGTTTCTTGCTCAGTCCATAGGCCTACATCATGTGGCAAACCGGTGAGCATGTGGCTCTATTAGTATAGGAGATACCTGAAAACATATCACACTTTTCGTCATAGTGCTTTTACCAATGCATAAAATGCATGGAGAAGTCATTTCGAATGACTGGTCCTCAGTGTTGTGAGAACGATGACTGGTTAAAATTTTTGGTGGTTTCTTGTTCAGTCCATAGGCCTACATCATGTGGCAAACCGGTGAGCATGTGGCTCTATTAGTATAGGAGATACCTGAAAACATATCACACTTTTCATCATAGTGCTTTTACCAATGCATAAAATGCATGGAGAAGTCATTTCGAATGACTGGTCCTCAGTGTTGTGAGAACGATGACTGGTTAAAATTTTTGGTGGTTTCTTGTTCAGTCCATAGGCCTACATCATGTGGCAAACCGGTGAGCATGTGGCTCTATTAGTATAGGAGATACCGGAAAACATATCACACTTTTCATCATAGTGCTTTTACCAATGCATAAAATGCATGGAGAAGTCATTTCGAATGACTGGTCCTCAGTGTTGTGAGAACGATGACTGGTTAAAATTTTTGGTGGTTTCTTGTTCAGTCCATAGGCCTACAGCATGTGGCAAACCGGTGAGCATGTGGCTCTATTAGTATAGGAGATACCTGAAAACATATCACACTTTTCATCATAGTGCTTTTACCAATGCATAAAATGCATGGAGAAGTCATTTCGAATGACTGGTCCTCAGTGTTGTGAGAACGATGACTGGTTAAAATGTTTGGTGGTTTCTTGTTCAGTCCATAGGCCTACATCATGTGGCAAACCGGTGAGCATGTGGCTCTATTAGTATAGGAGATACCTGAAAACATATCACACTTTTCATCATAGTGCTTTTACCAATGCATAAAATGCATGGAGAAGTCATTTCGAATGACTGGTCCTCAGTGTTGTGAGAACGATGACTGGTTAAAATTTTTGGTGGTTTCTTGTTCAGTCCATAGGCCTACATCATGTGGCAAACCGGTGAGCATGTGGCTCTATTAGTATAGGAGATACCTGAAAACATATCACACTTTTCATCATAGTGCTTTTACCAATGCATAAAATGCATTGAGAAGTCATTTCGAATGACTGGTCCTCAGTGTTGTGAGAACGATGACTGGTTAAAATTTTTGGTAGTTTCTTGTTCAGTCCATAGGCCTACATCATGTGGCAAACCGGTGAGCATGTTGCTCTATTAGTATAGGAGATACCTGAAAACATCACACTTTTCATCATAGTGCTTTTACCAATGCATAAAATGCATGGAGAAGTCATTTCGAATGACTAGTCCTCAGTGTTGTGAGAACGATGACTGGTTAAAATTTTTGGTGGTTTCTTGCTCAGTCCATAGGCCTACATCATGTGGCAAACCGGTGAGCATGTGGCTCTATTAGTATAGGAGATACCTGAAAACATATCACACTTTTCGTCATAGTGCTTTTACCAATGCATAAAATGCATGGAGAAGTCATTTCGAATGACTGGTCCTCAGTGTTGTGAGAACGATGACTGGTTAAAATTTTTGGTGGTTTCTTGTTCAGTCCATAGGCCTACATCATGTGGCAAACCGGTGAGCATGTGGCTCTATTAGTATAGGAGATACCTGAAAACATATCACACTTTTCATCATAGTGCTTTTACCAATGCATAAAATGCATGGAGAAGTCATTTCGAATGACTGGTCCTCAGTGTTGTGAGAACGATGACTGGTTAAAATTTTTGGTGGTTTCTTGTTCAGTCCATAGGCCTACATCATGTGGCAAACCGGTGAGCATGTGGCTCTATTAGTATAGGAGATACCGGAAAACATATCACACTTTTCATCATAGTGCTTTTACCAATGCATAAAATGCATGGAGAAGTCATTTCGAATGACTGGTCCTCAGTGTTGTGAGAACGATGACTGGTTAAAATTTTTGGTGGTTTCTTGTTCAGTCCATAGGCCTACAGCATGTGGCAAACCGGTGAGCATGTGGCTCTATTAGTATAGGAGATACCTGAAAACATATCACACTTTTCATCATAGTGCTTTTACCAATGCATAAAATGCATGGAGAAGTCATTTCGAATGACTGGTCCTCAGTGTTGTGAGAACGATGACTGGTTAAAATGTTTGGTGGTTTCTTGTTCAGTCCATAGGCCTACATCATGTGGCAAACCGGTGAGCATGTGGCTCTATTAGTATAGGAGATACCTGAAAACATATCACACTTTTCATCATAGTGCTTTTACCAATGCATAAAATGCATGGAGAAGTCATTTCGAATGACTGGTCCTCAGTGTTGTGAGAACGATGACTGGTTAAAATTTTTGGTGGTTTCTTGTTCAGTCCATAGGCCTACATCATGTGGCAAACCGGTGAGCATGTGGCTCTATTAGTATAGGAGATACCTGAAAACATATCACACTTTTCATCATAGTGCTTTTACCAATGCATAAAATGCATTGAGAAGTCATTTCGAATGACTGGTCCTCAGTGTTGTGAGAACGATGACTGGTTAAAATTTTTGGTAGTTTCTTGTTCAGTCCATAGGCCTACATCATGTGGCAAACCGGTGAGCATGTTGCTCTATTAGTATAGGAGATACCTGAAAACATATCACACTTTTCATCATAGTGCTTTTTCCAATGCATAAAATGCATGGAGAAGTCATTTCGAATGACTGGTCCTCAGTGTTGTGAGAACGATGACTGGTTAAAATTTTTGGTGGTTTCTTGTTCAGTCCATAGGCCTACATCATGTGGCAAACCGGTGAGCATGTGGCTCTATTAGTATAGGAGATACCTGAAAACATATCACACTTTTCATCATAGTGCTTTTACCAATGCATAAAATGCATGGAGAAGTCATTTCGAATGACTGGTCCTCAGTGTTGTGAGAATGATGACTGGTTAAAATTTTTGGTGGTTTCTTGTTCAGTCCATAGGCCTACATCATGTGGCAAACCGGTGAGCATGTGGCTCTATTAGTATAGGAGATACCTGAAAACATATCACACTTTTCATCATAGTGCTTTTACCAATGCATAAAATGCATGGAGAAGTCATTTCGAATGACTGGTCCTCAGTGTTGTGAGAACGATGACTGGTTAAAATTTTTGGTGGTTTCTTGTTCAGTCCATAGGCCTACATCATGTGGCAAACCGGTGAGCATGTGGCTCTATTAGTATAGGAGATACCTGAAAACATATCACACTTTTCATCATAGTGCTTTTACCAATGCATAAAATGCATGGAGAAGTCATTTCGAATGACTGGTCCTCAGTGTTGTGAGAACGATGACTGGTTAAAATTTTTGGTGGTTTCTTGTTCAGTCCATAGGCCTACATCATGTGGCAAACCGGTGAGCATGTGGCTCTATTAGTATAGGAGATACCTGAAAACATATCACACTTTTCATCATAGTGCTTTTACCAATGCATAAAATGCATGGAGAAGTCATTTCGAATGACTGGTCCTCAGTGTTGTGAGAATGATGACTGGTTAAAATTTTTGGTGGTTTCTTGTTCAGTCCATAGGCCTACATCATGTGGCAAACCGGTGAGCATGTGGCTCTATTAGTATAGGAGATACCTGAAAACATATCACACTTTTCATCATAGTGCTTTTACCAATGCATAAAATGCATGGAGAAGTCATTTCGAATGACTGGTCCTCAGTGTTGTGAGAACGATGACTGGTTAAAATTTTTGGTGGTTTCTTGTTCAGTCCATAGGCCTACATCATGTGGCAAACCGGTGAGCATGTGGCTCTATTAGTATAGGAGATACCTGAAAACATATCACACTTTTCATCATAGTGCTTTTACCAATGCATAAAATGCATGGAGAAGTCATTTCGAATGACTGGTCCTCAGTGTTGTGAGAACGATGACTGGTTAAAATTTTTGGTGGTTTCTTGTTCAGTCCATAGGCCTACATCATGTGGCAAACCGGTGAGCATGTGGCTCTATTAGTATAGGAGATACCTGAAAACATATCACACTTTTCATCATAGTGCTTTTACCAATGCATAAAATGCATGGAGAAGTCATTTCGAATGACTGGTCCTCAGTGTTGTGAGAACGATGACTGGTTAAAATTTTTGGTGGTTTCTTGTTCAGTCCATAGGCCTACATCATGTGGCAAACCGGTGAGCATGTGGCTCTATTAGTATAGGAGATACCTGAAAACATATCACACTTTTCATCATAGTGCTTTTACCAATGCATAAAATGCATGGAGAAGTCATTTCGAATGACTGGTCCTCAGTGTTGTGAGAACGATGACTGGTTAAAATTTTTGGTGGTTTCTTGTTCAGTCCATAGGCCTACATCATGTGGCAAACCGGTGAGCATGTGGCTCTATTAGTATAGGAGATACCTGAAAACATATCACACTTTTCATCATAGTGCTTTTACCAATGCATAAAATGCATGGAGAAGTCATTTCGAATGACTGGTCCTCAGTGTTGTGAGAACGATGACTGGTTAAAATTTTTGGTGGTTTCTTGTTCAGTCCATAGGCCTACATCATGTGGCAAACCGGTGAGCATGTGGCTCTATTAGTATAGGAGATACCTGAAAACATATCACACTTTTCATCATAGTGCTTTTACCAATGCATAAAATGCATGGAGAAGTCATTTCGAATGACTGGTCCTCAGTGTTGTGAGAACGATGACTGGTTAAAATTTTTGGTGGTTTCTTGTTCAGTCCATAGGCCTACAGCATGTGGCAAACCGGTGAGCATGTGGCTCTATTAGTATAGGAGATACCTGAAAACATATCACACTTTTCATCATAGTGCTTTTACCAATGCATAAAATGCATGGATAAGTCATTTCGAATGACTGGTCCTCAGTGTTGTGAGAATGATGACTGGTTAAAATTTTTGGTGGTTTCTTGTTCAGTCCATAGGCCTACATCATGTGGCAAACCGGTGAGCATGTGGCTCTATTAGTATAGGAGATACCTGAAAACATATCACACTTTTCATCATAGTGCTTTTACCAATGCATAAAATGCATGGAGAAGTCATTTCGAATGACTGGTCCTCAGTGTTGTGAGAACGATGACTGGTTAAAATTTTTGGTGGTTTCTTGTTCAGTCCATAGGCCTACATCATGTGGCAAACCGGTGAGCATGTGGCTCTATTAGTATAGGAGATACCTGAAAACATATCACACTTTTCATCATAGTGCTTTTACCAATGCATAAAATGCATGGAGAAGTCATTTCGAATGACTGGTCCTCAGTGTTGTGAGAACGATGACTGGTTAAAATTTTTGGTGGTTTCTTGTTCAGTCCATAGGCCTACATCATGTGGCAAACCGGTGAGCATGTGGCTCTATTAGTATAGGAGATACCTGAAAACATATCACACTTTTCATCTTAGTGCTTTTGCCAATGCATAAAATGCATGGAGAAGTCATTTCGAATGACTGGTCCTCAGTGTTGTGAGAACGATGACTGGTTAAAATTTTTGGTGGTTTCTTGTTCAGTCCATAGGCCTACATCATGTGGCAAACCGGTGAGCATGTGGCTCTATTAGTATAGGAGATACCTGAAAACATATCACACTTTTCATCATAGTGCTTTTACCAATGCATAAAATGCATGGAGAAGTCATTTCGAATGACTGGTCCTCAGTGTTGTGAGAACGATGACTGGTTAAAATTTTTGGTGGTTTCTTGTTCAGTCCATAGGCCTACATCATGTGGCAAACCGGTGAGCATGTGGCTCTATTAGTATAGGAGATACCTGAAAACATATCACACTTTTCATCATAGTGCTTTTACCAATGCATAAAATGCATGGAGAAGTCATTTCGAATGACTGGTCCTCAGTGTTGTGAGAACGATGACTGGTTAAAATTTTTGGTGGTTTCTTGTTCAGTCCATAGGCCTACATCATGTGGCAAACCGGTGAGCATGTGGCTCTATTAGTATAGGAGATACCTGAAAACATATCACACTTTTCATCATAGTGCTTTTACCAATGCATAAAATGAATGGAGAAGTCATTTCGAATGACTGGTCCTCAGTGTTGTGAGAACGATGACTGGTTAAAATTTTTGGTGGTTTCTTGTTCAGTCCATAGGCCTACATCATGTGGCAAACCCGTGAGCATGTGGCTCTATTAGTATAGGAGATACCTGAAAACATATCACACTTTTCATCATAGTGCTTTTACCAATGCATAAAATGCATGGAGAAGTCATTTCGAATGACTGGTCCTCAGTGTTGTGAGAACGATGACTGGTTAAAATTTTTGGTGGTTTCTTGTTCAGTCCATAGGCCTACATCATGTGGCAAACCGGTGAGCATGTGGCTCTATTAGTATAGGAGATACCTGAAAACATATCACACTTTTCATCATAGTGCTTTTACCAATGCATAAAATGCATGGAGAAGTCATTTCGAATGACTGGTGCTCAGTGTTGTGAGAATGATGACTGGTTAAAATTTTTGGTGGTTTCTTGTTCAGTCCATAGGCCTACATCATGTGGCAAACCGGTGAGCATGTGGCTCTATTAGTATAGGAGATACCTGAAAACATATCACACTTTTCATCATAGTGCTTTTACCAATGCATAAAATGCATGGAGAAGTCATTTCGAATGACTGGTCCTCAGTGTTGTGAGAACGATGACTGGTTAAAATTTTTGGTGGTTTCTTGTTCAGTCCATAGGCCTACATCATGTGGCAAACCGGTGAGCATGTGGCTCTATTAGTATAGGAGATACCTGAAAACATATCACACTTTTCATCATAGTGCTTTTACCAATGCATAAAATGCATGGAGAAGTCATTTCGAATGACTGGTCCTCAGTGTTGTGAGAACGATGACTGGTTAAAATTTTTGGTGGTTTCTTGTTCAGTCCATAGGCCTACATCATGTGGCAAACCGGTGAGCATGTGGCTCTATTAGTATAGGAGATACCTGAAAACATATCACACTTTTCATCATAGTGCTTTTACCAATGCATAAAATGCATGGAGAAGTCATTTCGAATGACTGGTCCTCAGTGTTGTGAGAACGATGACTGGTTAAAATTTTTGGTGGTTTCTTGTTCAGTCCATAGGCCTACATCATGTGGCAAACCGGTGAGCATGTGGCTCTATTAGTATAGGAGATACCTGAAAACATATCACACTTTTCATCATAGTGCTTTTACCAATGCATAAAATGCATGGAGAAGTCATTTCGAATGACTGGTCCTCAGTGTTGTGAGAACGATGACTGGTTAAAATTTTTGGTGGTTTCTTGTTCAGTCCATAGGCCTACAGCATGTGGCAAACCGGTGAGCATGTGGCTCTATTAGTATAGGAGATACCTGAAAACATATCACACTTTTCATCATAGTGCTTTTACCAATGCATAAAATGCATGGAGAAGTCATTTCGAATGACTGGTCCTCAGTGTTGTGAGAATGATGACTGGTTAAAATTTTTGGTGGTTTCTTGTTCAGTCCATAGGCCTACATCATGTGGCAAACCGGTGAGCATGTGGCTCTATTAGTATAGGATATACCTGAAAACATATCACACTTTTCATCATAGTGCTTTTACCAATGCATAAAATGCATGGAGAAGTCATTTCGAATGACTGGTCCTCAGTGTTGTGAGAACGATGACTGGTTAAAATTTTTGGTGGTTTCTTGTTCAGTCCATAGGCCTACATCATGTGGCAAACCGGTGAGCATGTGGCTCTATTAGTATAGGAGATACCTGAAAACATATCACACTTTTCATCATAGTGCTTTTACCAATGCATAAAATGCATGGAGAAGTCATTTCGAATGACTGGTCCTCAGTGTTGTGAGAACGATGACTGGTTAAAATTTTTGGTGGTTTCTTGTTCAGTCCATAGGCCTACATCATGTGGCAAACCGGTGAGCATGTGGCTCTATTAGTATAGGAGATACCTGAAAACATATAACACTTTTCATCATAGTGCTTTTGCCAATGCATAAAATGCATGGAGAAGTCATTTCGAATGACTGGTCCTCAGTGTTGTGAGAACGATGACTGGTTAAAATTTTTGGTGGTTTCTTGTTCAGTCCATAGGCCTACATCATGTGGCAAACCGGTGAGCATGTGGCTCTATTAGTATAGGAGATACCTGAAAACATATCACACTTTTCATCATAGTGCTTTTACCAATGCATAAAATGCATGGAGAAGTCATTTCGAATGACTGGTCCTCAGTGTTGTGAGAACGATGACTGGTTAAAATTTTTGGTGGTTTCTTGTTCAGTCCATAGGCCTACATCATGTGGCAAACCGGTGAGCATGTGGCTCTATTAGTATAGGAGATACCTGAAAACATATCACACTTTTCATCATAGTGCTTTTACCAATGCATAAAATGCATGGAGAAGTCATTTCGAATGACTGGTCCTCAGTGTTGTGAGAACGATGACTGGTTAAAATTTTTGGTGGTTTCTTGTTCAGTCCATAGGCCTACAGCATGTGGCAAACCGGTGAGCATGTGGCTCTATTAGTATAGGAGATACCTGAAAACATATCACACTTTTCATCATAGTGCTTTTACCAATGCATAAAATGAATGGAGAAGTCATTTCGAATGACTGGTCCTCAGTGTTGTGAGAACGATGACTGGTTAAAATTTTTGGTGGTTTCTTGTTCAGTCCATAGGCCTACATCATGTGGCAAACCCGTGAGCATGTGGCTCTATTAGTATAGGAGATACCTGAAAACATATCACACTTTTCATCATAGTGCTTTTACCAATGCATAAAATGCATGGAGAAGTCATTTCGAATGACTGGTCCTCAGTGTTGTGAGAACGATGACTGGTTAAAATTTTTGGTGGTTTCTTGTTCAGTCCATAGGCCTACATCATGTGGCAAACCGGTGAGCATGTGGCTCTATTAGTATAGGAGATACCTGAAAACATATCACACTTTTCATCATAGTGCTTTTACCAATGCATAAAATGCATGGAGAAGTCATTTCGAATGACTGGTCCTCAGTGTTGTGAGAACGATGACTGGTTAAAATTTTTGGTAGTTTCTTGTTCAGTCCATAGGCCTACATCATGTGGCAAACCGGTGAGCATGTTGCTCTATTAGTATAGGAGATACCTGAAAACATATCACACTTTTCATCATAGTGCTTTTACCAATGCATAAAATGCATGGAGAAGTCATTTCGAATGACTGGTCCTCAGTGTTGTGAGAACGATGACTGGTTAAAATTTTTGGTGGTTTCTTGTTCAGTCCATAGGCCTACATCATGTGGCAAACCGGTGAGCATGTGGCTCTATTAGTATAGGAGATACCTGAAAACATATCACACTTTTCATCATAGTGCTTTTACCAATGCATAAAATGCATGGAGAAGTCATTTCGAATGACTGGTCCTCAGTGTTGTGAGAACGATGACTGGTTAAAATTTTTGCTGGTTTCTTGTTCAGTCCATAGGCCTACATCATGTGGCAAACCGGTGAGCATGTGGCTCTATTAGTATAGGAGATACCTGAAAACATATCACACTTTTCATCATAGTGCTTTTACCAATGCATAAAATGCATGGAGAAGTCATTTCGAATGACTGGTCCTCAGTGTTGTGAGAACGATGACTGGTTAAAATTTTTGGTGGTTTCTTGTTCAGTCCATAGGCCTACATCATGTGGCAAACCGGTGAGCATGTGGCTCTATTAGTATAGGAGATACCTGAAAACATATCACACTTTTCATCATAGTGCTTTTACCAATGCATAAAATGCATGGAGAAGTCATTTCGAATGACTGGTCCTCAGTGTTGTGAGAACGATGACTGGTTAAAATTTTTGGTGGTTTCTTGTTCAGTCCATAGGCCTACAGCATGTGGCAAACCGGTGAGCATGTGGCTCTATTAGTATAGGAGATACCTGAAAACATATCACACTTTTCATCATAGTGCTTTTACCAATGCATAAAATGAATGGAGAAGTCATTTCGAATGACTGGTCCTCAGTGTTGTGAGAACGATGACTGGTTAAAATTTTTGGTGGTTTCTTGTTCAGTCCATAGGCCTACATCATGTGGCAAACCCGTGAGCATGTGGCTCTATTAGTATAGGAGATACCTGAAAACATATCACACTTTTCATCATAGTGCTTTTACCAATGCATAAAATGCATGGAGAAGTCATTTCGAATGACTGGTCCTCAGTGTTGTGAGAACGATGACTGGTTAAAATTTTTGGTGGTTTCTTGTTCAGTCCATAGGCCTACATCATGTGGCAAACCGGTGAGCATGTGGCTCTATTAGTATAGGAGATACCTGAAAACATATCACACTTTTCATCATAGTGCTTTTACCAATGCATAAAATGCATGGAGAAGTCATTTCGAATGACTGGTCCTCAGTGTTGTGAGAACGATGACTGGTTAAAATTTTTGGTAGTTTCTTGTTCAGTCCATAGGCCTACATCATGTGGCAAACCGGTGAGCATGTTGCTCTATTAGTATAGGAGATACCTGAAAACATATCACACTTTTCATCATAGTGCTTTTACCAATGCATAAAATGCATGGAGAAGTCATTTCGAATGACTGGTCCTCAGTGTTGTGAGAACGATGACTGGTTAAAATTTTTGGTGGTTTCTTGTTCAGTCCATAGGCCTACATCATGTGGCAAACCGGTGAGCATGTGGCTCTATTAGTATAGGAGATACCTGAAAACATATCACACTTTTCATCATAGTGCTTTTACCAATGCATAAAATGCATGGAGAAGTCATTTCGAATGACTGGTCCTCAGTGTTGTGAGAACGATGACTGGTTAAAATTTTTGCTGGTTTCTTGTTCAGTCCATAGGCCTACATCATGTGGCAAACCGGTCAGCATGTGGCTCTATTAGTATAGGAGATACCTGAAAACATATCACACTTTTCATCATAGTGCTATTACCAATGCATAAAATGCATGGAGAAGTCATTTCGAATGACTGGTCCTCAGTGTTGTGAGAACGATGACTGGTTAAAATTTTTGGTGTTTTCTTGTTAAGTCCATAGGCCTACATCATGTGGCAAACCGGTGAGCATGTGGCTCCATTAGTATAGGAGATACCTGAAAACATATCACACTTTTCATCATAGTGCTTTTACCAATGCATAAAATGCATGGAGAAGTCATTTCGAATGACTGGTCCTCAGTGTTGTTAGAACGATGACTGGTTAAAATTTTTGGTGGTTTCTTGTTCAGTCCATAGGCCTACATCATGTGGCAAACCGGTGAGCATGTGGCTCTATTAGTATAGGAGATACCTGAAAACATATCACACTAAGTAAAGGAACTGGATGCACAGGTAGTTTTTTCTTCTATCCTTCCAGTAGACGGGCATGGCACCAGGAGATGGAACAGGATCCTTGATGCAAACAACTGGCTAAGACGATGGTGCAGACAACAAGGATTTGGATTCCTGGACCACGGTGTGAATTACTGGTATGATGGACTCCTCGCCAGAGACGGACTACACCTCAACAAACCTGGGAAACACACATTCGCCAGAAGACTCGCTACACTCATCAGGAGGGCGTTAAACTAGAAGAAGAGGGGACGGGAAGAAAAACATTAGACTCGAACAAAGAAGATCCAGGAAAACATACTCAGAAGGGAGGTAAGAACATTTCTAAAACAATCCACAGTGAGGAGATTGGAACAAAACAAAATCCTCTAAACTGCATGCTCGCAAACGCCAGAAGCCTGACAAACAAGATGGAAGAACTAGAAGCAGAAATATCTACAGGTAACTTTGACATAGTGGGAATAACCGAGACATGGTTAGATGAAAGCTATGACTGGGCAGTTAACTTACAGGGTTACAGTCTGTTTAGAAAGGATCGTAAAAATCGGAGAGGAGGAGGGGTTTGTCTCTATGTAAAGTCTTGTCTAAAGTCCACTTTAAGGGAGGATATTAGCGAAGGGAATGAGGATGTCGAGTCCATATGGGTTGAAATTCATGGAGGGAAAAATGGTAACAAAATTCTCATTGGGGTCTGTTACAAACCCCCAAATATAACAGAAAGCATGGAAAGTCTACTTCTAAAGCAGATAGATGAAGCTGCAACCCATAATGAGGTCCTGGTTATGGGGGACTTTAACTACCCGGATATTAACTGGGAAACAGAAACCTGTGAAACCCATAAAGGCAACAGGTTTCTGCTAATAACCAAGAAAAATTATCTTTCACAATTGGTGCAGAATCCAACCAGAGGAGCAGCACTTTTAGACCTAATACTATCTAATAGACCTGACAGAATAACAAATCTGCAGGTGGTTGGGCATTTAGGAAATAGCGACCACAATATTGTGCAGTTTCACCTGTCTTTCACTAGGGGGACTTGTCAGGGAGTCACAAAAACATTGAACTTTAGGAAGGCAAAGTTTGAACAGCTTAGAGATGCCCTTAATCTGGTAGACTGGGACAATATCCTCAGAAATGAGAATACAGATAATAAATGGGAAATGTTTAAGAACATCCTAAATAGGCAGTGTAAGCGGTTTATACCTTGTGGGAATAAAAGGACTAGAAATAGGAAAAACCCAATGTGGCTAAACAAAGAAGTAAGACAGGCAATTAACAGTAAAAAGAAAGCATTTGCACTACTAAAGCAGGATGGCACCATTGAAGCTCTAAAAAACTATAGGGAGAAAAATACTTTATCTAAAAAACTAATTAAAGCTGCCAAAAAGGAAACAGAGAAGCACATTGCTAAGGAGAGTAAAACTAATCCCAAACTGTTCTTCAACTATATCAATAGTAAAAGAATAAAAACTGAAAATGTAGGCCCCTTAAAAAATAGTGAGGAAAGAATGGTTGTAGATGACGAGGAAAAAGCTAACATATTAAACACCTTCTTCTCCACGGTATTCACGGTGGAAAATGAAATGCTAGGTGAAATCCCAAGAAACAATGAAAACCCTATATTAAGGGTCACCAATCTAACCCAAGAAGAGGTGCGAAACCGGCTAAATAAGATTAAAATAGATAAATCTCCGGGTCCGGATGGCATACACCCACGAGTACTAAGAGAACTAAGTAATGTAATAGATAAACCATTATTTCTTATTTTTAGTGACTCTATAGCGACAGGGTCTGTTCCGCAGGACTGGCGCATAGCAAATGTGGTGCCAATATTCAAAAAGGGCTCTAAAAGTGAACCTGGAAATTATAGGCCAGTAAGTCTAACCTCTATTGTTGGTAAAATATTTGAAGGGTTTCTGAGGGATGTTATTCTGGATTATCTCAATGAGAATAACTGTTTAACTCCATATCAGCATGGGTTTATGAGAAATCGCTCCTGTCAAACCAATCTAATCAGTTTTTATGAAGAGGTAAGCTATAGACTGGACCACGGTGAGTCATTGGACGTGGTATATCTTGATTTTTCCAAAGCGTTTGATACCGTGCCGCACAAGAGGTTGGTACACAAAATGAGAATGCTTGGTCTGGGGGAAATTGTGTGTAAATGGGTTAGTAACTGGCTTAGTGATAGAAAGCAGAGGGTGGTTATAAATGGTATAGTCTCTAACTGGGTCGCTGTGACCAGTGGGGTACCGCAGGGGTCAGTATTGGGACCTGTTCTCTTCAACATATTCATTAATGATCTGGTAGAAGGTTTACACAGTAAAATATCGATATTTGCAGATGATACCAAACTATGTAAAGCAGTTAATACAAGAGAAGATAGTATTCTGCTACAGATGGATCTGGATAAGTTGGAAACTTGGGCTGAAAGGTGGCAGATGAGGTTTAACAATGATAAATGTAAGGTTATACACATGGGAAGAGGGAATCAATATCACCATTACACACTGAACGGGAAACCACTGGGTAAATCTGACAGGGAGAAGGACTTGGGGATCCTAGTTAATGATAAACTTACCTGGAGCAGCCAGTGCCAGGCAGCAGCTGCCAAGGCAAACAGGATCATGGGGTGCATTAAAAGAGGTCTGGATACACATGATGAGAGCATTATACTGCCTCTGTACAAATCCCTAGTTAGACCGCACATGGAGTACTGTGTCCAGTTTTGGGCACCGGTGCTCAGGAAGGATATAATGGAACTAGAGAGAGTACAAAGGAGGGCAACAAAATTAATAAAGGGGATGGGAGAACTACAATACCCAGATAGATTAGCGAAATTAGGATTATTTAGTCTAGAAAAAAGACGACTGAGGGGCGATCTAATAACCATGTATAAGTATATAAGGGGACAATACAAATATCTCGCTGAGGATCTGTTTATACCAAGGAAGGTGACGGGCACAAGGGGGCATTCTTTGCGTCTGGAGGAGAGAAGGTTTTTCCACCAACATAGAAGAGGATTCTTTACTGTTAGGGCAGTGAGAATCTGGAATTGCTTGCCTGAGGAGGTGGTGATGGCGAACTCAGTCGAGGGGTTCAAGAGAGGCCTGGATGTCTTCCTGGAGCAGAACAATATTGTATCATACAATTATTAGGTTCTGTAGAAGGACGTAGATCTGGGTACTTATTATGATGGAATATAGGCTGAACTGGATGGACAAATGTCTTTTTTCGGCCTTACTAACTATGTTACTATGTTACTATGTTACTTTTCATCATAGTGCTTTTACCAATGCATAAAATGCATGGAGAAGTCATTTCGAATGACTGGTCCTCAGTGTTGTGAGAACGATGACTGGTTAAAATTTTTGCTGGTTTCTTGTTCAGTCCATAGGCCTACATCATGTGGCAAACCGGTGAGCATGTGGCTCTATTAGTATAGGAGATACCTGAAAACATATCACACTTTTCATCATAGTGCTTTTACCAATGCATAAAATGCATGGAGAAGTCATTTCGAATGACTGGTCCTCAGTGTTGTGAGAACGATGACTGGTTAAAATTTTTGGTGGTTTCTTGTTCAGTCCATAGGCCTACATCATGTGGCAAACCGGTGAGCATGTGGCTCTATTAGTATAGGAGATACCTGAAAACATATCACACTTTTCATCATAGTGCTTTTACCAATGCATAAAATGCATGGAGAAGTCATTTCGAATGACTGGTCCTCAGTGTTGTGAGAACGATGACTGGTTAAAATTTTTGGTGGTTTCTTGTTCAGTCCATAGGCCTACAGCATGTGGCAAACCGGTGAGCATGTGGCTCTATTAGTATAGGAGATACCTGAAAACATATCACACTTTTCATCATAGTGCTTTTACCAATGCATAAAATGAATGGAGAAGTCATTTCGAATGACTGGTCCTCAGTGTTGTGAGAACGATGACTGGTTAAAATTTTTGGTGGTTTCTTGTTCAGTCCATAGGCCTACATCATGTGGCAAACCCGTGAGCATGTGGCTCTATTAGTATAGGAGATACCTGAAAACATATCACACTTTTCATCATAGTGCTTTTACCAATGCATAAAATGCATGGAGAAGTCATTTCGAATGACTGGTCCTCAGTGTTGTGAGAACGATGACTGGTTAAAATTTTTGGTGGTTTCTTGTTCAGTCCATAGGCCTACATCATGTGGCAAACCGGTGAGCATGTGGCTCTATTAGTATAGGAGATACCTGAAAACATATCACACTTTTCATCATAGTGCTTTTACCAATGCATAAAATGCATGGAGAAGTCATTTCGAATGACTGGTCCTCAGTGTTGTGAGAACGATGACTGGTTAAAATTTTTGGTAGTTTCTTGTTCAGTCCATAGGCCTACATCATGTGGCAAACCGGTGAGCATGTTGCTCTATTAGTATAGGAGATACCTGAAAACATATCACACTTTTCATCATAGTGCTTTTACCAATGCATAAAATGCATGGAGAAGTCATTTCGAATGACTGGTCCTCAGTGTTGTGAGAACGATGACTGGTTAAAATTTTTGGTGGTTTCTTGCTCAGTCCATAGGCCTACATCATGTGGCAAACCGGTGAGCATGTGGCTCTATTAGTATAGGAGATACCTGAAAACATATCACACTTTTCATCATAGTGCTTTTACCAATGCATAAAATGCATGGAGAAGTCATTTCGAATGACTGGTCCTCAGTGTTGTGAGAACGATGACTGGTTAAAATTTTTGCTGGTTTCTTGTTCAGTCCATAGGCCTACATCATGTGGCAAACCGGTCAGCATGTGGCTCTATTAGTATAGGAGATACCTGAAAACATATCACACTTTTCATCATAGTGCTATTACCAATGCATAAAATGCATGGAGAAGTCATTTCGAATGACTGGTCCTCAGTGTTGTGAGAACGATGACTGGTTAAAATTTTTGGTGTTTTCTTGTTAAGTCCATAGGCCTACATCATGTGGCAAACCGGTGAGCATGTGGCTCCATTAGTATAGGAGATACCTGAAAACATATCACACTTTTCATCATAGTGCTTTTACCAATGCATAAAATGCATGGAGAAGTCATTTCGAATGACTGGTCCTCAGTGTTGTTAGAACGATGACTGGTTAAAATTTTTGGTGGTTTCTTGTTCAGTCCATAGGCCTACATCATGTGGCAAACCGGTGAGCATGTGGCTCTATTAGTATAGGAGATACCTGAAAACATATCACACTTTTCATCATAGTGCTTTTACCAATGCATAAAATGCATGGAGAAGTCATTTCGAATGACTGGTCCTCAGTGTTGTGAGAACGATGACTGGTTAAAATTTTTGGTGGTTTCTTGTTCAGTCCATAGGCCTACATCATGTGGCAAACCGGTGAGCATGTGGCTCTATTAGTATAGGAGATACCTGAAAACATATCACACTTTTCATCATAGTGCTTTTACCAATGCATAAAATGCATGGAGAAGCCATTTCGAATGACTGGTCCTCAGTGTTGTGAGAACGATGACTGGTTAAAATTTTTGGTGGTTTCTTGTTCAGTCCATAGGCCTACAGCATGTGGCAAACCGGTGAGCATGTGGCTCTATTAGTATAGGAGTTACCTGAAAACATATCACACTTTTCATCATAGTGCTTTTACCAATGCATAAAATGCATGGAGAAGTCATTTCGAATGACTAGTCCTCAGTGTTGTGAGAACGATGACTGGTTAAAATTTTTGGTGGTTTCTTGTTCAGTCCATAGGACTACATCATGTGGCAAACCGGTGAGCATGTGGCTCTATTAGTATAGGAGATACCTGAAAACATATCACACTTTTCATCATAGTGCTTTTACCAATGCATAAAATGCATGGAGAAGTCATTTCGAATGACTGGTCCTCAGTGTTGTGAGAACGATGACTGGTTAAAATTTTTGGTGGTTTCTTGTTCAGTCCATAGGCCTACATCATGTGGCCAACCGGTGAGCATGTGGGTCTATTAGTATAGGAGATACCTGAAAACATATCACACTTTTCATCATAGTGCTTTTACCAATGCATAAAATGCATGGAGAAGTCATTTCGAATGACTGGTCCTCAGTGTTGTGAGAACGATGACTGGTTAAAATTTTTGGTGGTTTCTTGTTCAGTCCATAGGCCTACATCATGTGGCAAACTGGTGAGCATGTGGCTCTATTAGTATAGGAGATACCTGAAAACATATCACACTTTTCATCATAGTGCTTTTACCAATGCATAAAATGCATGGAGAAGTCATTTCGAATGACTGGTCCTCAGTGTTGTTAGAACGATGACTGGTTAAAATTTTTGGTGGTTTCTTGTTCAGTCCATAGGCCTACATCATGTGGCAAACCGGTGAGCATGTGGCTCTATTAGTATAGGAGATACCTGAAAACATATCACACTTTTCATCATAGTGCTTTTACCAATGCATAAAATGCATGGAGAAGTCATTTCGAATGACTGGTCCTCAGTGTTGTGAGAACGATGACTGGTTAAAATTTTTGGTGGTTTCTTGTTCAGTCCATAGGCCTACATCATGTGGCAAACCGGTGAGCATGTGGCTCTATTAGTATAGGAGATACCTGAAAACATATCACACTTTTCATCATAGTGCTTTTACCAATGCATAAAATGCATGGAGAAGCCATTTCGAATGACTGGTCCTCAGTGTTGTGAGAACGATGACTGGTTAAAATTTTTGGTGGTTTCTTGTTCAGTCCATAGGCCTACAGCATGTGGCAAACCGGTGAGCATGTGGCTCTATTAGTATAGGAGTTACCTGAAAACATATCACACTTTTCATCATAGTGCTTTTACCAATGCATAAAATGCATGGAGAAGTCATTTCGAATGACTAGTCCTCAGTGTTGTGAGAACGATGACTGGTTAAAATTTTTGGTGGTTTCTTGTTCAGTCCATAGGACTACATCATGTGGCAAACCGGTGAGCATGTGGCTCTATTAGTATAGGAGATACCTGAAAACATATCACACTTTTCATCATAGTGCTTTTACCAATGCATAAAATGCATGGAGAAGTCATTTCGAATGACTGGTCCTCAGTGTTGTGAGAACGATGACTGGTTAAAATTTTTGGTGGTTTCTTGTTCAGTCCATAGGCCTACATCATGTGGCCAACCGGTGAGCATGTGGCTCTATTAGTATAGGAGATACCTGAAAACATATCACACTTTTCATCATAGTGCTTTTACCAATGCATAAAATGCATGGAGAAGTCATTTCGAATGACTGGTCCTCAGTGTTGTGAGAACGATGACTGGTTAAAATTTTTGGTGCTTTCTTGTTCAGTCCATAGGCCTACATCATGTGGCAAACCGGTGAGCATGTGGCTCTATTAGTATAGGAGATACCTGAAAACATATCACACTTTTCATCATAGTGTTTTTACCAATGCATAAAATGCATGGAGAAGTCATTTCGAATGACTGGTCCTCAGTGTTGTGAGAACGATGACTGGTTAAAATTTTTGGTGGTTTCTTGTTCAGTCCATAGGCCTACATCATGTGGCAAACCGGTGAGCATGTGGCTCTATTAGTATAGGAGATACCTGAAAACATATCACACTTTTCATCATAGTGCTTTTACCAATGCATAAAATGCATGGAGAAGTCATTTCGAATGACTGGTCCTCAGTGTTGTGAGAACGATGACTGGTTAAAATTTTTGGTGGTTTCTTGTTCAGTCCATAGGCCTACAGCATGTGGCAAACCGGTGAGCATGTGGCTCTATTAGTATAGGAGATACCTGAAAACATATCACACTTTTCATCATAGTGCTTTTACCAATGCATAAAATGAATGGAGAAGTCATTTCGAATGACTGGTCCTCAGTGTTGTGAGAACGATGACTGGTTAAAATTTTTGGTGGTTTCTTGTTCAGTCCATAGGCCTACATCATGTGGCAAACCCGTGAGCATGTGGCTCTATTAGTATAGGAGATACCTGAAAACATATCACACTTTTCATCATAGTGCTTTTACCAATGCATAAAATGCATGGAGAAGTCATTTCGAATGACTGGTCCTCAGTGTTGTGAGAACGATGACTGGTTAAAATTTTTGGTGGTTTCTTGTTCAGTCCATAGGCCTACATCATGTGGCAAACCGGTGAGCATGTGGCTCTATTAGTATAGGAGATACCTGAAAACATATCACACTTTTCATCATAGTGCTTTTACCAATGCATAAAATGCATGGAGAAGTCATTTCGAATGACTGGTCCTCAGTGTTGTGAGAACGATGACTGGTTAAAATTTTTGGTAGTTTCTTGTTCAGTCCATAGGCCTACATCATGTGGCAAACCGGTGAGCATGTTGCTCTATTAGTATAGGAGATACCTGAAAACATATCACACTTTTCATCATAGTGCTTTTACCAATGCATAAAATGCATGGAGAAGTCATTTCGAATGACTGGTCCTCAGTGTTGTGAGAACGATGACTGGTTAAAATTTTTGGTGGTTTCTTGTTCAGTCCATAGGCCTACATCATGTGGCAAACCGGTGAGCATGTGGCTCTATTAGTATAGGAGATACCTGAAAACATATCACACTTTTCATCATAGTGCTTTTACCAATGCATAAAATGCATGGAGAAGTCATTTCGAATGACTGGTCCTCAGTGTTGTGAGAACGATGACTGGTTAAAATTTTTGCTGGTTTCTTGTTCAGTCCATAGGCCTACATCATGTGGCAAACCGGTGAGCATGTGGCTCTATTAGTATAGGAGATACCTGAAAACATATCACACTTTTCATCATAGTGCTTTTACCAATGCATAAAATGCATGGAGAAGTCATTTCGAATGACTGGTCCTCAGTGTTGTGAGAACGATGACTGGTTAAAATTTTTGGTGGTTTCTTGTTCAGTCCATAGGCCTACATCATGTGGCAAACCGGTGAGCATGTGGCTCTATTAGTATAGGAGATACCTGAAAACATATCACACTTTTCATCATAGTGCTTTTACCAATGCATAAAATGCATGGAGAAGTCATTTCGAATGACTGGTCCTCAGTGTTGTGAGAACGATGACTGGTTAAAATTTTTGGTGGTTTCTTGTTCAGTCGATAGGCCTACAGCATGTGGCAAACCGGTGAGCATGTGGCTCTATTAGTATAGGAGATACCTGAAAACATATCACACTTTTCATCATAGTGCTTATACCAATGCATAAAATGAATGGAGAAGTCATTTCGAATGACTGGTCCTCAGTGTTGTGAGAACGATGACTGGTTAAAATTTTTGGTGGTTTCTTGTTCAGTCCATAGGCCTACATCATGTGGCAAACCCGTGAGCATGTGGCTCTATTAGTATAGGAGATACCTGAAAACATATCACACTTTTCATCATAGTGCTTTTACCAATGCATAAAATGCATGGAGAAGTCATTTCGAATGACTGGTCCTCAGTGTTGTGAGAACGATGACTGGTTAAAATTTTTGGTGGTTTCTTGTTCAGTCCATAGGCCTACATCATGTGGCAAACCGGTGAGCATGTGGCTCTATTAGTATAGGAGATACCTGAAAACATATCACACTTTTCATCATAGTGCTTTTACCAATGCATAAAATGCATGGAGAAGTCATTTCGAATGACTGGTCCTCAGTGTTGTGAGAACGATGACTGGTTAAAATTTTTGGTAGTTTCTTGTTCAGTCCATAGGCCTACATCATGTGGCAAACCGGTGAGCATGTGGCTCTATTAGTATAGGAGATACCTGAAAACATATCACACTTTTCATCATAGTGCTTTTACCAATGCATAAAATGCATGGAGAAGTCATTTCGAATGACTGGTCCTCAGTGTGTGAGAACGATGACTGGTTAAAATTTTTGGTGGTTTCTTGTTCAGTCCATAGGCCTACAGCATGTGGCAAACTGGTGAGCATGTGGCTCTATTAGTATAGGAGATACCTGAAAACATATCACACTTTTCATCATAGTGCTTTTACCAATGCATAAAATGCATGGAGAAGTCATTTCGAATGACTGGTCCTCAGTGTTGTGAGAACGATGACTGGTTAAAATTTTTGGTGGTTTCTTGTTCAGTCCATAGGCCTACATCATGTGGCAAACCGGTGAGCATGTGGCTCTATTAGTATAGGAGATACCTGAAAACATATCACACTTTTCATCATAGTGCTTTTACCAATGCATAAAATGCATGGAGAAGTCATTTCGAATGACTGGTCCTCAGTGTTGTGAGAACGATGACTGGTTAAAATTTTTGGTGGTTTCTTGTTCAGTCCATAGGCCTACATCATGTGGCAAACCGGTGAGCATGTGGCTCTATTAGTATAGGAGATACCTGAAAACATATCACACTTTTCATCATAGTGCTTTTACCAATGCATAAAATGCATGGAGAAGTCATTTCGAATGACTGGTCCTCAGTGTTGTGAGAACGATTACTGGTTAAAATTTTTGGTGGTTTCTTGTTCAGTCCATAGGCCTACATCATGTGGCAAACCCGTGAGCATGTGGCTCTATTAGTATAGGAGATACCTGAAAACATATCACACTTTTCATCATAGTGCTTTTACCAATGCATAAAATGCATGGAGAAGTCATTTCGAATGACTGGTCCTCAGTGTTGTGAGAACGATGACTGGTTAAAATTTTTGGTGGTTTCTTGTTCAGTCCATAGGCCTACATCATGTGGCAAACCGGTGAGCATGTGGCTCTATTAGTATAGGAGATACCTGAAAACATATCACACTTTTCATCATAGTGCTTTTACCAATGCATAAAATGCATGGAGAAGTCATTTCGAATGACTGGTCCTCAGTGTTGTGAGAACGATGACTGGTTAAAACTTTTGGTAGTTTCTTGTTCAGTCCATAGGCCTACATCATGTGGCAAACCGGTGAGCATGTTGCTCTATTAGTATAGGAGATACCTGAAAACATATCACACTTTTCATCATAGTGCTTTTACCAATGCATAAAATGCATGGAGAAGTCATTTCGAATGACTGGTCCTCAGTGTTGTGAGAACGATGACTGGTTAAAATTTTTGGTGGTTTCTTGTTCAGTCCATAGGCCTACATCATGTGGCAAACCGGTGAGCATGTGGCTCTATTAGTATAGGAGATACCTGAAAACATATCACACTTTTCATCATAGTGCTTTTACCAATGCATAAAATGCATGGAGAAGTCATTTCGAATGACTGGTCCTCAGTGTTGTGAGAACGATGACTGGTTAAAATTTTTGCTGGTTTCTTGTTCAGTCCATAGGCCTACATCATGTGGCAAACCGGTCAGCATGTGGCTCTATTAGTATAGGAGATACCTGAAAACATATCACACTTTTCATCATAGTGCTTTTACCAATGCATAAAATGCATGGAGAAGTCATTTCGAATGACTGGTCCTCAGTGTTGTGAGAACGATGACTGGTTAAAATTTTTGGTGTTTTCTTGTTAAGTCCATAGGCCTACATCATGTGGCAAACCGGTGAGCATGTGGCTCCATTAGTATAGGAGATACCTGAAAACATATCACACTTTTCATCATAGTGCTTTTACCAATGCATAAAATGCATGGAGAAGTCATTTCGAATGACTGGTCCTCAGTGTTGTTAGAACGATGACTGGTTAAAATTTTTGGTGGTTTCTTGTTCAGTCCATAGGCCTACATCATGTGGCAAACCGGTGAGCATGTGGCTCTATTAGTATAGGAGATACCTGAAAACATATCACACTTTTCATCATAGTGCTTTTACCAATGCATAAAATGCATGGAGAAGTCATTTCGAATGACTGGTCCTCAGTGTTGTGAGAACGATGACTGGTTAAAATTTTTGGTGGTTTCTTGTTCAGTCCATAGGCCTACATCATGTGGCAAACCGGTGAGCATGTGGCTCTATTAGTATAGGAGATACCTGAAAACATATCACACTTTTCATCATAGTGCTTTTACCAATGCATAAAATGCATGGAGAAGCCATTTCGAATGACTGGTCCTCAGTGTTGTGAGAACGATGACTGGTTAAAATTTTTGGTGGTTTCTTGTTCAGTCCATAGGCCTACAGCATGTGGCAAACCGGTGAGCATGTGGCTCTATTAGTATAGGAGTTACCTGAAAACATATCACACTTTTCATCATAGTGCTTTTACCAATGCATAAAATGCATGGAGAAGTCATTTCGAATGACTAGTCCTCAGTGTTGTGAGAACGATGACTGGTTAAAATTTTTGGTGGTTTCTTGTTCAGTCCATAGGACTACATCATGTGGCAAACCGGTGAGCATGTGGCTCTATTAGTATAGGAGATACCTGAAAACATATCACACTTTTCATCATAGTGCTTTTACCAATGCATAAAATGCATGGAGAAGTCATTTCGAATGACTGGTCCTCAGTGTTGTGAGAACGATGACTGGTTAAAATTTTTGGTGGTTTCTTGTTCAGTCCATAGGCCTACATCATGTGGCCAACCGGTGAGCATGTGGGTCTATTAGTATAGGAGATACCTGAAAACATATCACACTTTTCATCATAGTGCTTTTACCAATGCATAAAATGCATGGAGAAGTCATTTCGAATGACTGGTCCTCAGTGTTGTGAGAACGATGACTGGTTAAAATTTTTGGTGGTTTCTTGTTCAGTCCATAGGCCTACATCATGTGGCAAACTGGTGAGCATGTGGCTCTATTAGTATAGGAGATACCTGAAAACATATCACACTTTTCATCATAGTGCTTTTACCAATGCATAAAATGCATGGAGAAGTCATTTCGAATGACTGGTCCTCAGTGTTGTTAGAACGATGACTGGTTAAAATTTTTGGTGGTTTCTTGTTCAGTCCATAGGCCTACATCATGTGGCAAACCGGTGAGCATGTGGCTCTATTAGTATAGGAGATACCTGAAAACATATCACACTTTTCATCATAGTGCTTTTACCAATGCATAAAATGCATGGAGAAGTCATTTCGAATGACTGGTCCTCAGTGTTGTGAGAACGATGACTGGTTAAAATTTTTGGTGGTTTCTTGTTCAGTCCATAGGCCTACAGCATGTGGCAAACCGGTGAGCATGTGGCTCTATTAGTATAGGAGTTACCTGAAAACATATCACACTTTTCATCATAGTGCTTTTACCAATGCATAAAATGCATGGAGAAGTCATTTCGAATGACTAGTCCTCAGTGTTGTGAGAACGATGACTGGTTAAAATTTTTGGTGGTTTCTTGTTCAGTCCATAGGACTACATCATGTGGCAAACCGGTGAGCATGTGGCTCTATTAGTATAGGAGATACCTGAAAACATATCACACTTTTCATCATAGTGCTTTTACCAATGCATAAAATGCATGGAGAAGTCATTTCGAATGACTGGTCCTCAGTGTTGTGAGAACGATGACTGGTTAAAATTTTTGGTGGTTTCTTGTTCAGTCCATAGGCCTACATCATGTGGCCAACCGGTGAGCATGTGGCTCTATTAGTATAGGAGATACCTGAAAACATATCACACTTTTCATCATAGTGCTTTTACCAATGCATAAAATGCATGGAGAAGTCATTTCGAATGACTGGTCCTCAGTGTTGTGAGAACGATGACTGGTTAAAATTTTTGGTGCTTTCTTGTTCAGTCCATAGGCCTACAGCATGTGGCAAACCGGTGAGCATGTGGCTCTATTAGTATAGGAGTTACCTGAAAACATATCACACTTTTCATCATAGTGCTTTTACCAATGCATAAAATGCATGGAGAAGTCATTTCGAATGACTAGTCCTCAGTGTTGTGAGAACGATGACTGGTTAAAATTTTTGGTGGTTTCTTGTTCAGTCCATAGGACTACATCATGTGGCAAACCGGTGAGCATGTGGCTCTATTAGTATAGGAGATACCTGAAAACATATCACACTTTTCATCATAGTGCTTTTACCAATGCATAAAATGCATGGAGAAGTCATTTCGAATGACTGGTCCTCAGTGTTGTGAGAACGATGACTGGTTAAAATTTTTGGTGGTTTCTTGTTCAGTCCATAGGCCTACATCATGTGGCCAACCGGTGAGCATGTGGCTCTATTAGTATAGGAGATACCTGAAAACATATCACACTTTTCATCATAGTGCTTTTACCAATGCATAAAATGCATGGAGAAGTCATTTCGAATGACTGGTCCTCAGTGTTGTGAGAACGATTACTGGTTAAAATTTTGGGTGGTTTCTTGTTCAGTCCATAGGCCTACATCATGTGGCAAACCGGTGAGCATGTGGCTCTATTAGTATAGGAGATACCTGAAAACATCACACTTTTCATCATAGTGCTTTTACCAATGCATAAAATGCATGGAGAAGTCATTTCGAATGACTAGTCCTCAGTGTTGTGAGAACGATGACTGGTTAAAATTTTTGGTGGTTTCTTGCTCAGTCCATAGGCCTACATCATGTGGCAAACCGGTGAGCATGTGGCTCTATTAGTATAGGAGATACCTGAAAACATATCACACTTTTCATCATAGTGCTTTTACCAAAGCATAAAATGCATGGAGAAGTCATTTCGAATGACTGGTCCTCAGTGTTGTGAGAACGATGACCGGTTAAAATTTTTGGTGGTTTCTTTTTCAGTCCATAGGCCTACATCATGTGGCAAACCGGTGAGCATGTGGCTCTATTAGTATAGGAGATACCGGAAAACATATCACACTTTTCATCATAGTGCTTTTACCAATGCATAAAATGCATGGAGAAGTCATTTCGAATGACTGGTCCTCAGTGTTGTGAGAACGATGACTGGTTAAAATTTTTGGTGGTTTCTTGTTCAGTCCATAGACCTACAGCATGTGGCAAACCGGTGAGCATGTGGCTCTATTAGTATAGGAGATACCTGAAAACATATCACACTTTTCATCATAGTGCTTTTACCAATGCATAAAATGCATGGAGAAGTCATTTCGAATGACTGGTCCTCAGTGTTGTGAGAACGATGACTGGTTAAAATTTTTGGTGGTTTCTTGTTCAGTCCATAGGCCTACATCATGTGGCAAACCGGTGAGCATGTGGCTCTATTAGTATAGGAGATACCTGAAAACATATCACACTTTTCATCATAGTGCTTTTACCAATGCATAAAATGCATGGAGAAGTCATTTCGAATGACTGGTCCTCAGTGTTGTGAGAACGATGACTGGTTAAAATTTTTGGTGGTTTCTTGTTCAGTCCATAGGCCTACATCATGTGGCAAACCGGTGAGCATGTGGCTCTATTAGTATAGGAGATACCTGAAAACATATCACACTTTTCATCATAGTGCTTTTACCAATGCATAAAATGCATGGAGAAGTCATTTCGAATGACTGGTCCTCAGTGTTGTGAGAACGATGACTGGTTAAAATTTTTGGTAGTTTCTTGTTCAGTCCATAGGCCTACATCATGTGGCAAACCGGTGAGCATGTTGCTCTATTAGTATAGGAGATACCTGAAAACATATCACACTTTTCATCATAGTGCTTTTACCAATGCATAAAATGCATGGAGAAGTCATTTCGAATGACTGGTCCTCAGTGTTGTGAGAACGATGACTGGTTAAAATTTTTGGTGGTTTCTTGTTCAGTCCATAGGCCTACATCATGTGGCAAACCGGTGAGCATGTGGCTCTATTAGTATAGGAGATACCTGAAAACATATCACACTTTTCATCATTGTGCTTTTACCAATGCATAAAATGCATGGAGAAGTCATTTCGAATGACTGGTCCTCAGTGTTGTGAGAACGATGACTGGTTAAAATTTTTGCTGGTTTCTTGTTCAGTCCATAGGCCTACATCATGTGGCAAACCGGTGAGCATGTGGCTCTATTAGTATAGGAGATACCTGAAAACATATCACACTTTTCATCATAGTGCTTTTACCAATGCATAAAATGCATGGAGAAGCCATTTCGAATGACTGGTCCTCAGTGTTGTGAGAACGATGACTGGTTAAAATTTTTGGTGGTTTCTTGTTCAGTCCATAGGCCTACAGCATGTGGCAAACCGGTGAGCATGTGGCTCTATTAGTATAGGAGTTACCTGAAAACATATCACACTTTTCATCATAGTGCTTTTACCAATGCATAAAATGCATGGAGAAGTCATTTCGAATGACTGGTCCTCAGTGTTGTGAGAACGATGACTGGTTAAAATTTTTGGTGGTTTCTTGTTCAGTCCATAGGCCTACATCATGTGGCAAACCGGTGAGCATGTGGCTCTATTAGTATAGGAGATACCTGAAAACATATCACACTTTTCATCATAGTGCTTTTACCAATGCATAAAATGCATGGAGAAGTCATTTCGAATGACTGGTCCTCAGTGTCGTGAGAACGATGACTGGTTAAAATTTTTGGTGGTTTCTTGTTCAGTCCATAGGCCTACATCATGTGGCAAACCGGTGAGCATGTGGCTCTATTAGTATAGGAGATACCTGAAAACATATCACACTTTTCATCATAGTGCTTTTACCAATGCATAAAATGCATGGAGAAGCCATTTCGAATGACTGGTCCTCAGTGTTGTGAGAACGATGACTGGTTAAAATTTTTGGTGGTTTCTTGTTCAGTCCATAGGCCTACAGCATGTGGCAAACCGGTGAGCATGTGGCTCTATTAGTATAGGAGTTACCTGAAAACATATCACACTTTTCATCATAGTGCTTTTACCAATGCATAAAATGCATGGAGAAGTCATTTCGAAAGACTAGTCCTCAGTGTTGTGAGAACGATGACTGGTTAAAATTTTTGGTGGTTTCTTGTTCAGTCCATAGGACTACATCATGTGGCAAACCGGTGAGCATGTGGCTCTATTAGTATAGGAGATACCTGAAAACATATCACACTTTTCATCATAGTGCTTTTACCAATGCATAAAATGCATGGAGAAGTCATTTCGAATGACTGGTCCTCAGTGTTGTGAGAACGATGACTGGTTAAAATTTTTGGTGGTTTCTTGTTCAGTCCATAGGCCTACATCATGTGGCAAACCGGTGAGCATGTGGCTCTATTAGTATAGGAGATACCTGAAAACATATCACACTTTTCATCATAGTGCTTTTACCAATGCATAAAATGCATGGAGAAGTCATTTCGAATGACTGGTCCTCAGTGTTGTGAGAACGATTACTGGTTAAAATTTTGGGTGGTTTCTTGTTCAGTCCATAGGCCTACATCATGTGGCAAACCGGTGAGCATGTGGCTCTATTAGTATAGGAGATACCTGAAAACATCACACTTTTCATCATAGTGCTTTTACCAATGCATAAAATGCATGGAGAAGTCATTTCGAATGACTAGTCCTCAGTGTTGTGAGAACGATGACTGGTTAAAATTTTTGGTGGTTTCTTGCTCAGTCCATAGGCCTACATCATGTGGCAAACCGGTGAGCATGTGGCTCTATTAGTATAGGAGATACCTGAAAACATATCACACTTTTCATCATAGTGCTTTTACCAATGCATAAAATGCATGGAGAAGTCATTTCGAATGACTGGTCCTCAGTGTTGTGAGAACGATGACTGGTTAAAATTTTTGGTGGTTTCTTGTTCAGTCCATAGGCCTACATCATGTGGCAAACCGGTGAGCATGTGGCTCTATTAGTATAGGAGATACCTGAAAACATATCACACTTTTCATCATAGTGCTTTTACCAATGCATAAAATGCATGGAGAAGTCATTTCGAATGACTGGTCCTCAGTGTTGTGAGAACGATGACTGGTTAAAATTTTTGGTAGTTTCTTGTTCAGTCCATAGGCCTACATCATGTGGCAAACCGGTGAGCATGTTGCTCTATTAGTATAGGAGATACCTGAAAACATATCACACTTTTCATCATAGTGCTTTTACCAATGCATAAAATGCATGGAGAAGTCATTTCGAATGACTGGTCCTCAGTGTTGTGAGAACGATGACTGGTTAAAATTTTTGGTGTTTTCTTGTTCAGTCCATAGGCCTACATCATGTGGCAAACCGGTGAGCATGTGGCTCCATTAGTATAGGAGATACCTGAAAACATCACACTTTTCATCATAGTGCTTTTACCAATGCATAAAATGCATGGAGAAGTCATTTCGAATGACTGGTCCTCAGTGTTGTGAGAACGATGACTGGTTAAAATTTTTGGTGGTTTCTTGTTCAGTCCATAGGCCTACATCATGTGGCAAACCGGTGAGCATGTGGCTCTATTAGTATAGGAGATACCTGAAAACATATCACACTTTTCATCATAGTGCTTTTACCAATGCATAAAATGCATGGAGAAGTCATTTCGAATGACTGGTCCTCAGTGTTGTGAGAACGATGACTGGTTAAAATTTTTGGTGGTTTCTTGTTCAGTCCATAGGCCTACATCATGTGGCAAACCGGTGAGCATGTGGCTCTATTAGTATAGGAGATACCTGAAAACATATCACACTTTTCATCATAGTGCTTTTACCAATGCATAAAATGCATGGAGAAGCCATTTCGAATGACTGGTCCTCAGTGTTGTGAGAACGATGACTGGTTAAAATTTTTGGTGGTTTCTTGTTCAGTCCATAGGCCTACAGCATGTGGCAAACCAGTGAGCATGTAGCTCTATTAGTATAGGAGTTACCTGAAAACATATCACACTTTTCATCATAGTGCTTTTACCAATGCATAAAATGCATGGAGAAGTCATTTCGAATGACTGGTCCTCAGTGTTGTGAGAACGATGACTGGTTAAAATTTTTGGTGGTTTCTTGTTCAGTCCATAGGCCTACATCATGTGGCAAACCGGTGAGCATGTGGCTCTATTAGTATAGGAGATACCTGAAAACATATCACACTTTTCATCATAGTGCTTTTACCAATGCATAAAATGCATGGAGAAGTCATTTCGAATGACTGGTCCTCAGTGTTGTGAGAACGATGACTGGTTAAAATTTTTGGTGGTTTCTTGTTCAGTCCATAGGCCTACATCATGTGGCAAACCGGTGAGCATGTGGCTCTATTAGTATAGGAGATACCTGAAAACATATCACACTTTTCATCATAGTGCTTTTACCAATGCATAAAATGCATGGAGAAGCCATTTCGAATGACTGGTCCTCAGTGTTGTGAGAACGATGACTGGTTAAAATTTTTGGTGGTTTCTTGTTCAGTCCATAGGCCTACAGCATGTGGCACACCGGTGAGCATGTGGCTCTATTAGTATAGGAGATACCTGAAAACATATCACACTTTTCATCATAGTGCTTTTACCAATGCATAAAATGCATGGAGAAGTCATTTCGAATGACTGGTCCTCAGTGTTGTGAGAACGATGACTGGTTAAAATTTTTGGTGGTTTCTTGTTCAGTCCATAGGCCTACATCATGTGGCAAACCGGTGAGCATGTGGCTCTATTAGTATAGGAGATACCTGAAAACATATCACACTTTTCATCATAGTGCTTTTACCAATGCATAAAATGCATGGAGAAGTCATTTCGAATGACTGGTCCTCAGTGTTGTGAGAACGATGACTGGTTAAAATTTTTGGTGGTTTCTTGTTCAGTCCATAGGCCTACATCATGTGGCAAACCGGTGAGCATGTGGCTCTATTAGTATAGGAGATACCTGAAAACATATCACACTTTTCATCATAGTGCTTTTACCAATGCATAAAATGCATGGAGAAGTCATTTCGAATGACTGGTCCTCAGTGTTGTGAGAACGATGACTGGTTAAAATTTTTGGTGGTTTCTTGTTCAGTCCATAGGCCTACATCATGTGGCAAACCGGTGAGCATGTGGCTCTATTAGTATAGGAGATACCTGAAAACATATCACACTTTTCATCAGAGTGCTTTTACCAATGCATAAAATGCATGGAGAAGTCATTTCGAATGACTGGTCCTCAGTGTTGTGAGAACGATGACTGGTTAAAATTTTTGGTGGTTTCTTGTTCAGTCCATAGGCCTACATCATGTGGCAAACCGGTGAGCATGTGGCTCTATTAGTATAGGAGATATCTGAAAACATATCACACTTTTCATCATAGTGCTTTTACCAATGCATAAAATGCATGGAGAAGTCATTTCGAATGACTGGTCCTCAGTGTTGTGAGAACGATGACTGGTTAAAATTTTTGGTGGTTTCTTGTTCAGTCCATAGGCCTACATCATGTGGCAAACCGGTGAGCATGTGGCTCTATTAGTATAGGAGATACCTGAAAACATATCACACTTTTCATCATAGTGCTTTTACCAATGCATAAAATGCATGGAGAAGCCATTTCGAATGACTGGTCCTCAGTGTTGTGAGAACGATGACTGGTTAAAATTTTTGGTGGTTTCTTGTTCAGTCCATAGGCCTACAGCATGTGGCACACCGGTGAGCATGTGGCTCTATTAGTATAGGAGATACCTGAAAACATATCACACTTTTCATCATAGTGCTTTTACCAATGCATAAAATGCATGGAGAAGTCATTTCGAATGACTGGTCCTCAGTGTTGTGAGAACGATGACTGGTTAAAATTTTTGGTGGTTTCTTGCTCTGTCCATAGGCCTACATCATGTGGCAAACCGGTGAGCATGTGGCTCTATTAGTATAGGAGATACCTGAAAACATATCACACTTTTCATCATAGTGCTTTTACCAATGCATAAAATGCATGGAGAAGTCATTTCGAATGACTGGTCCTCAGTGTTGTGAGAACGATGACTGGTTAAAATTTTTGGTGGTTTCTTGCTCAGTCCATAGGCCTACATCATGTGGCAAACCGGTGAGCATGTGGCTCTATTAGTATAGGAGATACCTGAAAACATATCACACTTTTCATCATAGTGCTTTTACCAATGCATAAAATGCATGGAGAAGTCATTTCGAATGACTGGTCCTCAGTGTTGTGAGAACGATGACTGGTTAAAATTTTTGGTGGTTTCTTGTTCAGTCCATAGGCCTACATCATGTGGCAAACCGGTGAGCATGTGGCTCTATTAGTATAGGAGATACCTGAAAACATATCACACTTTTCATCATAGTGCTTTTACCAATGCATAAAATGCATGGAGAAGTCATTTCGAATGACTGGTCCTCAGTGTTGTGAGAACGATGACTGGTTAAAATTTTTGGTGGTTTCTTGTTCAGTCCATAGGCCTACATCATGTGGCAAACCGGTGAGCATGTGGCTCTATTAGTATAGGAGATACCTGAAAACATATCACACTTTTCATCAGAGTGCTTTTACCAATGCATAAAATGCATGGAGAAGTCATTTCGAATGACTGGTCCTCAGTGTTGTGAGAACGATGACTGGTTAAAATTTTTGGTGGTTTCTTGTTCAGTCCATAGGCCTACATCATGTGGCAAACCGGTGAGCATGTGGCTCTATTAGTATAGGAGATATCTGAAAACATATCACACTTTTCATCATAGGGCTTTTACCAATGCATAAAATGCATGGAGAAGTCATTTCGAATGACTGGTCCTCAGTGTTGTGAGAACGATGACTGGTTAAAATTTTTGGTGGTTTCTTGTTCAGTCCATAGGCCTACATCATGTGGCAAACCGGTGAGCATGTGGCTCTATTAGTATAGGAGATACCTGAAAACATATCACACTTTTCATCATAGTGCTTTTACCAATGCATAAAATGCATGGAGAAGCCATTTCGAATGACTGGTCCTCAGTGTTGTGAGAACGATGACTGGTTAAAATTTTTGGTGGTTTCTTGTTCAGTCCATAGGCCTACAGCATGTGGCACACCGGTGAGCATGTGGCTCTATTAGTATAGGAGATACCTGAAAACATATCACACTTTTCATCATAGTGCTTTTACCAATGCATAAAATGCATGGAGAAGTCATTTCGAATGACTGGTCCTCAGTGTTGTGAGAACGATGACTGGTTAAAATTTTTGGTGGTTTCTTGCTCAGTCCATAGGCCTACATCATGTGGCAAACCGGTGAGCATGTGGCTCTATTAGTATAGGAGATACCTGAAAACATATCACACTTTTCATCATAGTGCTTTTACCAATGCATAAAATGCATGGAGAAGTCATTTCGAATGACTGGTCCTCAGTGTTGTGAGAACGATGACTGGTTAAAATTTTTGGTGGTTTCTTGTTCAGTCCATAGGCCTACATCATGTGGCAAACCGGTGAGCATGTGGCTCTATTAGTATAGGAGATACCTGAAAACATATCACACTTTTCATCATAGTGCTTTTACCAATGCATAAAATGCATGGAGAAGTCATTTCGAATGACTGGTCCTCAGTGTTGTGAGAACGATGACTGGTTAAAATTTTTGGTGGTTTCTTGTTCAGTCCATAGGCCTACATCATGTGGCAAACCGGTGAGCATGTGGCTCTATTAGTATAGGAGATACCTGAAAACATATCACACTTTTCATCATAGTGCTTTTACCAATGCATAAAATGCATGGAGAAGTCATTTCGAATGACTGGTCCTCAGTGTTGTGAGAACGATGACTGGTTAAAATTTTTGGTGGTTTCCTGTTCAGTCCATAGGCCTACATCATGTGGCAAACCGGTGAGCATGTGGCTCTATTAGTATAGGAGATACCTGAAAACATATCACACTTTTCATCATAGTGCTTTTACCAATGCATAAAATGCATGGAGAAGTCATTTCGAATGACTGGTCCTCAGTGTTGTGAGAACGATGACTGGTTAAAATTTTTGGTGGTTTCTTGTTCAGTCCATAGGCCTACATCATGTGGCAAACCGGTGAGCATGTGGCTCTATTAGTATAGGAGATACCTGAAAACATATCACACTTTTCATCATAGTGCTTTTACCAATGCATAAAATGCATGGAGAAGTCATTTCGAATGACTGGTCCTCAGTGTTGTGAGAACGATGATTGGTTAAAATTTTTGGTGGTTTCTTGTTCAGTCCATAGGCCTACATCATGTGGCAAACCGGTGAGCATGTGGCTCTATTAGTATAGGAGATACCTGAAAACATTTCACACTTTTCATCATAGTGCTTTTACCAATGTATAAAATGCATGGAGAAGTCATTTCGAATGACTGGTCCTCAGTGTTGTGAGAACGATGACTGGTTAAAATTTTTGGTGGTTTCTTGTTCAGTCCATAGGCCTACATCATGTGGCAAACCGGTGAGCATGTGGCTCTATTAGTATAGGAGATACCTGAAAACATATCACACTTTTCATCATAGTGCTTTTACCAATGCATAAAATGCATGGAGAAGTCATTTCGAATGACTGGTCCTCAGTGTTGTGAGAACGATGACTGGTTAAAATTTTTGGTGGTTTCTTGTTCAGTCCATAGGCCTACATCATTTGGCAAACCGGTGAGCATGTGGCTCTATTAGTATAGGAGATACCTGAAAACATATCACACTTTTCATCATAGTGCTTTTACCAATGCATAAAATGCATGGAGAAGTCATTTCGAATGACTGGTCCTCAGTGTTGTGAGAACGATGACTGGTTAAAATTTTTGGTGGTTTCTTGTTCAGTCCATAGGCCTACATCGTGTGGCAAACCGGTGAGCATGTGGCTCTATTAGTATAGGAGATACCTGAAAACATATCACACTTTTCATCATAGTGCTTTTACCAATGCATAAAATGCATGGAGAAGTCATTTCGAATGACTGGTCCTCAGTGTTGTGAGAACGATGATTGCTTAAAATTTTTGGTGGTTTCTTGTTCAGTCCATAGGCCTACATCATGTGGCAAACCGGTGAGCATGTGGCTCTATTAGTATAGGAGATACCTGAAAACATATCACACGTTTCATCATAGTGCTTTTACCAATGCATAAAATGCATGGAGAAGTCATTTCGAATGACTGGTCCTCAGTGTTGTGAGAACGATGACTGGTTAAAATTTTTGGTGGTTTCTTGTTCAGTCCATAGGCCTACATCGTGTGGCAAACCGGTGAGCATGTGGCTCTATTAGTATAGGAGATACCTGAAAACATATCACACTTTTCATCATAGTGCTTTTACCAATGCATAAAATGCATGGAGAAGTCATTTCGAATGACTGGTCCTCAGTGTTGTGAGAACGATGATTGGTTAAAATTTTTGGTGGTTTCTTGTTCAGTCCATAGGCCTACATCATGTGGCAAACCGGTGAGCATGTGGCTCTATTAGTATAGGAGATACCTGAAAACATATCACACGTTTCATCATAGTGCTTTTACCAATGCATAAAATGCATGGAGAAGTCATTTCGAATGACTGGTCCTCAGTGTTGTGAGAACGATGACTGGTTAAAATTTTTGGTGGTTTCTTGTTCAGTCCATAGGCCTACATCATGTGGCAAACCAGTGAGCATGTGGCTCTATTAGTATAGGAGATACCTGAAAACATATCACACTTTTCATCATAGTGCTTTTACCAATGCATAAAATGCATGGAGAAGTCATTTCGAATGACTGGTCCTCAGTGTTGTGAGAACGATGACTGGTTAAAATTTTTGGTGGTTTCTTGTTCAGTCCATAGGCCTACATCATGTGGCAAACCGGTGAGCATGTGGCTCTATTAGTATAGGAGATACCTGAAAACATATCACACTTTTCATCATAGTGCTTTTACCAATGCATAAAATGCATGGAGAAGTCATTTCGAATGACTGGTCCTCAGTGTTGTGAGAACGATGACTGGTTAAAATTTTTGGTGGTTTCTTGTTCAGTCCATAGGCCTACATCATGTGGCAAACCGGTGAGCATGTGGCTCTATTAGTATAGGAGATACCTGAAAACATATCACACTTTTCATCATAGTGCTTTTACCAATGCATAAAATGCATGGAGAAGTCATTTCGAATGACTGGTCCTCAGTGTTGTGAGAACGATGACTGGTTAAAATTTTTGGTGGTTTCTTGTTCAGTCCATAGGCCTACATCATGTGGCAAACCGGTGAGCATGTGGCTCTATTAGTATAGGAGATACCTGAAAACATATCACACTTTTCATCATAGTGCTTTTACCAATGTATAAAATGCATGGAGAAGTCATTTCGAATGACTGGTCCTCAGTGTTGTGAGAACGATGACTGGTTAAAATTTTTGGTGGTTTCTTGTTCAGTCCATAGGCCTACATCATGTGGCAAACCGGTGAGCATGTGGCTCTATTAGTATAGGAGATACCTGAAAACATATCACACTTTTCATCATAGTGCTTTTACCAATGCATAAAATGCATGGAGAAGTCATTTCGAATGACTGGTCCTCAGTGTTGTGAGAACGATGACTGGTTAAAATTTTTGGTGGTTTCTTGTTCAGTCCATAGGCCTACATCATGTGGCAAACCGGTGAGCATGTGGCTCTATTAGTATAGGAGATACCTGAAAACATATCACACTTTTCATCATAGTGCTTTTACCAATGCATAAAATGCATGGAGAAGTCATTTCGAATGACTGGTCCTCAGTGTTGTGAGAACGATGACTGGTTAAAATTTTTGGTGGTTTCTTGTTCAGTCCATAGGCCTACATCATGTGGCAAACCGGTGAGCATGTGGCTCTATTAGTATAGGAGATACCTGAAAACATATCACACTTTTCATCATAGTGCTTTTACCAATGCATAAAATGCATGGAGAAGTCATTTCGAATGACTGGTCCTCAGTGTTGTGAGAACGATGACTGGTTAAAATTTTTGGTGGTTTCTTGTTCAGTCCATAGGCCTACATCATGTGGCAAACCGGTGAGCATGTGGCTCTATTAGTATAGGAGATACCTGAAAACATATCACACTTTTCATCATAGTGCTTTTACCAATGCATAAAATGCATGGAGAAGTCATTTCGAATGACTGGTCCTCAGTGTTGTGAGAACGATGACTGGTTAAAATTTTTGGTGGTTTCTTGTTCAGTCCATAGGCCTACATCATGTGGCAAACCGGTGAGCATGTGGCTCTATTAGTATAGGAGATACCTGAAAACATATCACACTTTTCATCATAGTGCTTTTACCAATGCATAAAATGCATGGAGAAGTCATTTCGAATGACTGGTCCTCAGTGTTGTGAGAACGATGACTGGTTAAAATTTTTGGTGGTTTCTTGTTCAGTCAATAGGCCTACATCATGTGGCAAACCGGTGAGCATGTGGCTCTATTAGTATAGGAGATACCTGAAAACATATCACACTTTTCATCATAGTGCTTTTACCAATGCATAAAATGCATGGAGAAGTCATTTCGAATGACTGGTCCTCAGTGTTGTGAGAACGATGACTGGTTAAAATTTTTGGTGGTTTCTTGTTCAGTCAATAGGCCTACATCATGTGGCAAACCGGTGAGCATGTGGCTCTATTAGTATAGGAGATACCTGAAAACATATCACACTTTTCATCATAGTGCTTTTACCAATGCATAAAATGCATGGAGAAGTCATTTCGAATGACTGGTCCTCAGTGTTGTGAGAACGATGACTGGTTAAAATTTTTGGTGGTTTCTTGTTCAGTCCATAGGCCTACATCATGTGGCAAACCGGTGAGCATGTGGCTCTATTAGTATAGGAGATACCTGAAAACATATCACACTTTTCATCATAGTGCTTTTACCAATGCATAAAATGCATGGAGAAGTCATTTCGAATGACTGGTCCTCAGTGTTGTGAGAACGATGACTGGTTAAAATTTTTGGTGGTTTCTTGTTCAGTCCATAGGCCTACATCATGTGGCAAACCGGTGAGCATGTGGCTCTATTAGTATAGGAGATACCTGAAAACATATCACACTTTTCATCATAGTGCTTTTACCAATGCATAAAATGCATGGAGAAGTCATTTCGAATGACTGGTCCTCAGTGTTGTGAGAACGATGACTGGTTAAAATTTTTGGTGGTTTCTTGTTCAGTCCATAGGCCTACATCGTGTGGCAAACCGGTGAGCATGTGGCTCTATTAGTATAGGAGATACCTGAAAACATATCACACTTTTCATCATAGTGCTTTTACCAATGCATAAAATGCATGGAGAAGTCATTTCGAATGACTGGTCCTCAGTGTTGTGAGAACGATGACTGGTTAAAATTTTTGGTGGTTTCTTGTTCAGTCCATAGGCCTACATCATGTGGCAAACCGGTGAGCATGTGGCTCTATTAGTATAGGAGATACCTGAAAACATATCACACTTTTCATCATAGTGCTTTTACCAATGCATAAAATGCATGGAGAAGTCATTTCGAATGACTGGTCCTCAGTGTTGTGAGAACGATGACTGGTTAAAATTTTTGGTGGTTTCTTGTTCAGTCCATAGGCCTACATCATGTGGCAAACCGGTGAGCATGTGGCTCTATTAGTATAGGAGATACCTGAAAACATATCACACTTTTCATCATAGTGCTTTTACCAATGCATAAAATGCATGGAGAAGTCATTTCGAATGACTGGTCCTCAGTGTTGTGAGAACGATGACTGGTTAAAATTTTTGGTGGTTTCTTGTTCAGTCCATAGGCCTACATCATGTGGCAAACCGGTGAGCATGTGGCTCTATTAGTATAGGAGATACCTGAAAACATATCACACTTTTCATCATAGTGCTTTTACCAATGCATAAAATGCATGGAGAAGTCATTTCGAATGACTGGTCCTCAGTGTTGTGAGAACGATGACTGGTTAAAATTTTTGGTGGTTTCTTGTTCAGTCCATAGGCCTACATCATGTGGCAAACCGGTGAGCATGTGGCTCTATTAGTATAGGAGATACCTGAAAACATATCACACTTTTCATCATAGTGCTTTTACCAATGCATAAAATGCATGGAGAAGTCATTTCGAATGACTGGTCCTCAGTGTTGTGAGAACGATGACTGGTTAAAATTTTTGGTGGTTTCTTGTTCAGTCTATAGGCCTACATCATGTGGCAAACCGGTGAGCATGTGGCTCTATTAGTATAGGAGATACCTGAAAACATATCACACTTTTCATCATAGTGCTTTTACCAATGCATAAAATGCATGGAGAAGTCATTTCGAATGACTGGTCCTCAGTGTTGTGAGAACGATGACTGGTTAAAATTTTTGGTGGTTTCTTGTTCAGTCAATAGGCCTACATCATGTGGCAAACCGGTGAGCATGTGGCTCTATTAGTATAGGAGATACCTGAAAACATATCACACTTTTCACACTTTTCATCATAGTGCTTTTACCAATGCATAAAATGCATGGAGAAGTCATTTCGAATGACTGGTCCTCAGTATTGTGAGAACGATGACTGGTTAAAATTTTTGGTGGTTTCTTGTTCA
>NW_027193550.1:0-17376 GCF_032444005.1 Ranitomeya imitator
ACTCTAAACTCTATACCCTACACTCTACACTCTATACCCTATAACATACACTCTATACCCTACACTCTATACCCTACACTCTATACCGTACACTCTACACTCTATACCCTACACTCTATACCATACACTCTACACCATACACTCTACAGCATACACTCTATACCCTACACTCTACACTCTATACCCTACACTCTATACCCTACACTCTATACACTACACTCTATACACTACACTCTATACCCTACACTCTATACCATACACTCTACACCCTACACTCTATACCATACATTCTATACCCTACACTTTACACTCTATACCCTACACTCTATAACCTACACTCTATACCCTACACTCTATACCCTACACTATACACTCTATACCTTACACTCTACACCATACACTCTATACCCTATACCCTACAATCTATACCCTACACTCTATACCCCACACTCTATACCCTACACTCTATACCCTACACTCTACACTCTATACCCTACACTCTATACCATACACTGTATACCCTACACTCTATACCCTACACTCTATACCCTACACTCTATACCCTACACTCTACACTCTACACCCTACACTCTATAACATACACTCTATACACTACACTCTATACCTTACACTCTACACTCTATACCCTACACTCTATAACATACACTCTATACACTACACTCTATACCCTACACTTTACACTCTACATTCTATACCCTACACTCTATACCCTACACTCTATACTCTACACTCTATAGCCTACACTCTATAGCCTACACTCGATAGCCTACACTCTATATCCTACACCCTACACTCTATACCCTACACTCTATACCCTACACTCTACACTCTATACCCTACACTCTATACCCTACACTCTACACTCTATACCCTACACTCTATACCCTACACTCTAATCCCTACACTCTACACTCTATACCCTACACTCTATACCCTACACTCTACACTCTATACCATACACTCTATACCCTACACTCTATACCCTACACTCTACACCATACACTCTACACCATACACTCTACACCATACACTCTATAGCATACACTCTATACCCTACACGATACACTCTATACCCTACACTCTATACCCTACACTCTATACCCTACACTATACACTCTATACCCTACACTCTACACCCTACACTCTATACCCTACACTCTACAACCTGCACTCCATACCCTACACTCTACACCCTACACTCTATACCCTACACTCTATACCCTACACTCTATACCCTACACTCTACACTCTATACCCTACACTCTACACCCTACACTCTATACCCTACACTCTATACCCTACACCCTACACTCTACACTCTATACCCTACACTCTACACTCTACTCCCTACACTCTACACTCTATACCCTACACTCTACACTCTATACCCTACACTCTACTCCCTACACTCTATACCCTACACTCTACACCCTACACTCTACACCCTACACTCTATACCCTACACTCTATACCCTACACTCTATACCCTACACTCTATACCCTACACTCTACACCCTACACTCTACACCCTACACTCTATACCCTACACTCTATACCCTACACTCTATACCCTACACTCTATACCCTACACTCTATACGCTACACTCTACACCCTACACTCTACACCCTACACTCTACACCCTACACTCTGTACCCTACACTCTATACAATACACTCTACACTCTTTACCCTACACTCTATACCCTACACTCTATACCGTACACCCTCTACCCTACACTCTATACCCTACACTCTATACCATACACTCTATACCCTACACTCTATACCCTACACTCTAAACTCTATACCCTACACTCTACACTCTATACCCTACACTCTATAACATACATTCTATACCCTACACTCTATACCCTACACTCTATACCATACACTCTACACCCTACACTCTAATCCCTACACCCTACACTCTATACCTTACACTCTATAACCTACACTCTATACCCTACACTCTACACCCTACACTCTACACTCTACACCCTACACTCTATACCCTGCACTCTATACCCTACACTCTATACCCTACACCCTACACTCTACACCCTACACTCTATACCCTACACTCTACACCCTACACTCTATACCCTACACTCTACACTCTATACCATACACTCTACACCCTACACTCTATACCATACACTCTATACCCTACACTCTACACTTTATACCCTACACTCTATACCATACACTCTACACTGTATACCCTACACTCTATACCATACACTCTATACCCTACACTCTATACCCTACAATCTAATCCCTACACTCTACACTCTATACCCTACACTCTAAACCCTACACTCTACACTCTATACCCTACACTCTAATCCCTACACTCTACACCCTACACTCTACACCCTACACTCTATACCCTACACTCTATACCCTACACTCTACACTCTATACCCTACACTCTATACCCTACACTCTACACTCTATACCCTACACTCTATACCATACACGCTATACCCTACACTCTATACCATACACTCTATACCCTACACTCTATACCCTACACTCTACACCCTACACTCTATACCTTACACTCTATACCCTACACTCTATACCCTACACTCTAAACTCTATACCCTACACTCTACACTCTATACCCTATAACATACACTCTATACCCTACACTCTATACCCTACACTCTATACCGTACACTCTACACTCTATACCCTACACTCTATACCATACACTCTACACCATACACTCTACAGCATACACTCTATACCCTACACTCTACACTCTATACCCTACACTCTATACCCTACACTCTATACACTACACTCTATACACTACACTCTATACCCTACACTCTATACCATACACTCTACACCCTACACTCTATACCATACACTCTATACCCTACACTCTACACTCTATACCCTACACTCTATAACCTACACTCTATACCCTACACTCTATACCCTACACTATACACTCTATACCTTACACTCTACACCATACACTCTATACCCTATACCCTACAATCTATACCCTACACTCTATACCCCACACTCTATACCCTACACTCTATACCCTACACTCTACACTCTATACCCTACACTCTATACCATACACTGTATACCCTACACTCTATACCCTACACTCTATACCCTACACTCTATACCCTGCACTCTACACTCTACACCCTACACTCTATAACATACACTCTATACACTACACTCTATACCTTACACTCTACACTCTATACCCTACACTCTATAACATACACTCTATACACTACACTCTATACCCTACACTTTACACTCTACATTCTATACCCTGCACTCTATACCCTACACTCTATACTCTACACTCTATAGCCTACACTCTATAGCCTACACTCGATAGCCTACACTCTATATCCTACACCCTACACTCTATACCCTACACTCTATACCCTACACTCTACACTCTATACCCTACACTCTATACCCTACACTCTACACTCTATACCCTACACTCTATACCCTACACTCTAATCCCTACACTCTACACTCTATACCCTACACTTTATACCCTACACTCTACACTCTATACCATACACTCTATACCCTACACTCTATACCCTACACTCTACACCATACACTCTACACCATACACTCTACACCATACACTCTATAGCATACACTCTATACCCTACACGATACACTCTATACCCTACACTCTATACCCTACACTCTATACCCTACACTATACACTCTATACCCTACACTCTACACCCTACACTCTATACCCTACACTCTACAACCTGCACTCTATACTCTACACTCTACACCCTACACTCTATACCCTACACTCTATACCCTACACTCTATACCCTACACTCTACACTCTATACCCTACACTCTACACCCTACACCCTACACTCTACACTCTATACCCTACACTCTACACTCTACTCCCTACACTCTACACTCTATACCCTACACTCTACACTCTATACCCTACACTCTACTCCCTACACTCTATACCCTACACTCTACACCCTACACTCTACACCCTACACTCTATACCCTACACTCTATACCCTACACTCTATACCCTACACTCTATACCCTACACTCTACACCCTACACTCTACACCCTACACTCTATACCCTACACTCTATACCCTACACTCTATACCCTACACTCTATACCCTACACTCTATACGCTACACTCTACACCCTACACTCTACACCCTACACTCTACACCCTACACTCTGTACCCTACACTCTATACCCTACACTCTACACTCTTTACCCTACACTCTATACCCTACACTCTATACCGTACACCCTCTACCCTACACTCTATACCCTACACTCTATACCCTACACTCTATACCCTACACTCTATACCCTACACTCTAAACTCTATACCCTACACTCTACACTCTATACCCTACACTCTATAACATACATTCTATACCCTACACTCTATACCCTACACTCTATACCATACACTCTACACCCTACACTCTAATCCCTACACCCTACACTCTATACCTTACACTCTATAACCTACACTCTATACCCTACACTCTACACCCTACACTCTACACTCTACACCCTACACTCTATACCCTGCACTCTATACCCTACACTCTATACCCTACACCCTACACTCTACACCCTACACTCTATACACTACACTCTACACCCTACACTATACACTCTATACCCTACCCTCTACACCCTGCACTCTGTACTCTACACTCTACACTCTTTACCCTACACTCTATACCCTATACTCGATACCCTACACTCTATACCCTACACTCTATACCCTACAATCTATATCCTACACTCTAAACTCTATACCCTACACTCTATACCCTACACTCTATACCCTACACTCTATACCCTACACTCTACACTCTATACCCTACACTCTATACCCTACACTCTATACCCTACACTCTATACCCTACACTCTATACCCTACACTCTACACTCTATACCCTACACTCTATACCCTACACTCTATACCCTACTCTCTATACCCTACACTCTACACTCTATACCCTACACTCTATACCCTACACTCTATACCCTACACTCTATACCCTACACTTTACACTCTATACCCTACACTCTACACTATATACCCTACACTCTATACCCTGCACTCTATACCCTACACTCTATACCCTACACCCTACACTCTACACCCTACACTCTATACCCTACACTCTACACCCTACACTATACACTCTATACCCTACCCTCTACACCCTGCACTCTGTACTCTACACTCTACACTCTTTACCCTACACTCTATACCCTATACTCGATACCCTACACTCTATACCCTACACTCTATACCCTACAATCTATACCCTACACTCTAAACTCTATACCCTACACTCTATACCCTACACTCTATACCCTACACTATATACCCTACACTCTACACTCTATACCCTACACTCTATACCCTACACTCTATACCCTACACTCTATACCCTACACTCTATACCCTACACTCTACACTCTATACCCTACACTCTATACCCTACACTCTATACCCTACACTCTATACCCTACACTCTACACTCTATACCCTACACTCTATACCCTACACTCTATACCCTACACTTTACACTCTATACCCTACACTCTACACTATATACCCTACACTCTATACCCTACACTCTGCACTCTGTACCCTACACTCTATACCCTACACTCTACACTCTATACCCTACACTCTATACCCTACACTCTACACTCTATACCCTACACTCTATACCCTACACTCTACACTCTATACCCTACACTCTATACCCTACACTCTAATCCCTACACTCTACACTCTATACCCTACACTCTATACCCTACACTCTACACTCTATACCATACACTCTATACCCTACACTCTATACCCTACACTCTACACCATACACTCTACACCATACACTCTACACCATACACTCTATAGCATACACTCTATACCCTACACGATACACTCTATACCCTACACTCTATACCCTACACTCTATACCCTACACTATACACTCTATACCCTACACTCTACACCCTACACTCTATACCCTACACTCTACAACCTGCACTCTATACCCTACACTCTACACCCTACACTCTATACCCTACACTCTATACCCTACACTCTATACCCTACACTCTACACTCTATACCCTACACTCTACACCCTACACCCTACACTCTACACTCTATACCCTACACTCTACACTCTACTCCCTACACTCTACACTCTATACCCTACACTCTACACTCTATACCCTACACTCTACTCCCTACACTCTATACCCTACACTCTACACCCTACACTCTACACCCTACACTCTATACCCTACACTCTATACCCTACACTCTATACCCTACACTCTATACCCTACACTCTACACCCTACACTCTACACCCTACACTCTATACCCTACACTCTATACCCTACACTCTATACCCTACACTCTATACCCTACACTCTATACGCTACACTCTACACCCTACACTCTACACCCTACACTCTACACCCTACACTCTGTACCCTACACTCTATACCCTACACTCTACACTCTTTACCCTACACTCTATACCCTACACTCTATACCGTACACCCTCTACCCTACACTCTATACCCTACACTCTATACCCTACACTCTATACCCTACACTCTATACCCTACACTCTAAACTCTATACCCTACACTCTACACTCTATACCCTACACTCTATAACATACATTCTATACCCTACACTCTATACCCTACACTCTATACCATACACTCTACACCCTACACTCTAATCCCTACACCCTACACTCTATACCTTACACTCTATAACCTACACTCTATACCCTACACTCTACACCCTACACTCTACACTCTACACCCTACACTCTATACCCTGCACTCTATACCCTACACTCTATACCCTACACCCTACACTCTACACCCTACACTCTATACCCTACACTCTACACCCTACACTATACACTCTATACCCTACCCTCTACACCCTGCACTCTGTACTCTACACTCTACACTCTTTACCCTACACTCTATACCCTATACTCGATACCCTACACTCTATACCCTACACTCTATACCCTACAATCTATATCCTACACTCTAAACTCTATACCCTACACTCTATACCCTACACTCTATACCCTACACTCTATACCCTACACTCTACACTCTATACCCTACACTCTATACCCTACACTCTATACCCTACACTCTATACCCTACACTCTATACCCTACACTCTACACTCTATACCCTACACTCTATACCCTACACTCTATACCCTACTCTCTATACCCTACACTCTACACTCTATACCCTACACTCTATACCCTACACTCTATACCCTACACTCTATACCCTACACTTTACACTCTATACCCTACACTCTACACTATATACCCTACACTCTATACCCTGCACTCTATACCCTACACTCTATACCCTACACCCTACACTCTACACCCTACACTCTATACCCTACACTCTACACCCTACACTATACACTCTATACCCTACCCTCTACACCCTGCACTCTGTACTCTACACTCTACACTCTTTACCCTACACTCTATACCCTATACTCGATACCCTACACTCTATACCCTACACTCTATACCCTACAATCTATACCCTACACTCTAAACTCTATACCCTACACTCTATACCCTACACTCTATACCCTACACTATATACCCTACACTCTACACTCTATACCCTACACTCTATACCCTACACTCTATACCCTACACTCTATACCCTACACTCTATACCCTACACTCTACACTCTATACCCTACACTCTATACCCTACACTCTATACCCTACACTCTATACCCTACACTCTACACTCTATACCCTACACTCTATACCCTACACTCTATACCCTACACTTTACACTCTATACCCTACACTCTACACTATATACCCTACACTCTATACCCTACACTCTGCACTCTGTACCCTACACTCTATACCCTACACTCTACACTCTATACCCTACACTCTATACCCTACACTCTATACCCTACACTCTACACTCTATACCATACACTCTACACCCTACACTCTATACCATACACTCTATACCCTACACTCTACACTTTATACCCTACACTCTATACCATACACTCTACACTGTATACAATACACTCTATACCATACACTCTATACCCTACACTCTATACCCTACAATCTAATCCCTACACTCTACACTCTATACCCTACACTCTATACCCTACACTCTACACTCTATACCCTACACTCTAATCCCTACACTCTACACTCTATACCCTACACTCTATACCCTACACTCTACACTCTATACCATACACTCTATACCCTACACTCTATACCCTACACTCTACACCATACACTCTACACCATACACTCTACACCATACACTCTATAGCATACACTCTATACCCTACACGATACACTCTATACCCTACACTCTATACCCTACACTCTATACCCTACACTATACACTCTATACCCTACACTCTACACCCTACACTCTATACCCTACACTCTACAACCTGCACTCTATACCCTACACTCTACACCCTACACTCTATACCCTACACTCTATACCCTACACTCTAAACTCTATACCCTACACTCTACACTCTATACCCTACACTCTATAACATACATTCTATACCCTACACTCTATACCCTACACTCTATACCATACACTCTACACAATACACTCTAATCCCTACACCCTACACTCTATACCTTACACTCTATAACCTACACTCTATACCCTACACTCTACACCCTACACTCTACACTCTACACCCTACACTCTATACCCTGCACTCTATACCCTACACTCTATACCCTACACCCTACACTCTACACCCTACACTCTATACCCTACACTCTACACCCTACACTATACACTCTATACCCTACCCTCTACACCCTGCACTCTGTACTCTACACTCTACACTCTTTACCCTACACTCTATACCCTATACACGATACCCTACACTCTATACCCTACACTCTATACCCTACAATCTATACCCTACACTCTAAACTCTATACCCTACACTCTATACCCTACACTCTATACCCTACACTCTATACCCTACACTCTACACTCTATACCCTACACTCTATACCCTACACTCTATACCCTACACTCTATACCCTACACTCTATACCCTACACTCTACACTCTATACCCTACACTCTATACCCTACACTCTATACCCTACACTCTATACCCTACACTCTACACTCTATACCCTACACTCTATACCCTACACTCTATACCCTACACTTTACACTCTATACCCTACACTCTACACTATATACCCTACACTCTATACCCTACACTCTGCACTCTGTACCCTACACTCTATACCCTACACTCTACACTCTATACCCTACACTCTATACCCTACACTCTATACTCTACACTCTACACTCTATACCATACACTCTACACCCTACACTCTATACCATACACTCTATACCCTACACTCTACACTTTATACCCTACACTCTATACCATACACTCTACACTGTATACCCTACACTCTATACCATACACTCTATACCCTACAATCTATACCCTACAATCTAATCCCTACACTCTACACTCTATACCCTACACTCTATACCCTACACTCTACACTCTATACCCTACACTCTAATCCCTACACTCTACACTCTATACCCTACACTCTATACCCTACACTCTACACTCTATACCATACACTCTATACCCTACACTCTATACCCTACACTCTACACCATACACTCTACACCATACACTCTACACCATACACTCTATAGCATACACTCTATACCCTACACGATACACTCTATACCCTACACTCTATATCCTACACTCTATACCCTACACTATACACTCTATACCCTACACTCTACACCCTACACTCTATACCCTACACTCTACAACCTGCACTCTATACCCTACACTCTACACCCTACACTCTATACCCTACACTTTATACCCTACACTCTATACCCTACACTCTACACTCTATACCCTACACTCTACACCCTACACTCTATACCCTACACTCTATACCCTACACCCTACACTCTACACTCTATACCCTACACTCTACACTCTACTCCCTACACTCTACACTCTATACCCTACACTCTACACTCTATACCCTACACTCTACTCCCTACACTCTATACCCTACACTCTACACCCTACACTCTATACCCTACACTTTATACCCTACACTCTATACCCTACACTCTACACTCTATACCCTACACTCTACACCCTACACTCTATACCCTACACTCTATACCCTACACCCTACACTCTACACTCTATACCCTACACTCTACACTCTACTCCCTACACTCTACACTCTATACCCTACACTCTACACTCTATACCCTACACTCTACTCCCTACACTCTATACCCTACACTCTACACCCTACACTCTATACCCTACACTCTATACCCTACACTCTATACCCTACACTCTATACCCTACACTCTACACCCTACACTCTACACCCTACACTCTATACCCTACACTCTATACCCTACACTCTATACCCTACACTCTATACCCTACACTCTATACGCTACACTCTACACCCTACACTCTACACCCTACACTCTACACCCTACACTCTGTACCCTACACTCTATACCCTACACTCTACACTCTTTACCCTACACTCTATACCCTACACTCTATACCGTACACCCTCTACCCTACACTCTATACCCTACACTCTATACCCTACACTCTATACCCTACACTCTATACCCTACACTCTAAACTCTATACCCTACACTCTACACTCTATACCCTACACTCTATAACATACATTCTATACCCTACACTCTATACCCTACACTCTATACCATACACTCTACACCCTACACTCTAATCCCTACACCCTACACTCTATACCTTACACTCTATAACCTACAATCTATACCCTACACTCTACACCCTACACTCTGCACTCTACACCCTACACTCTATACCCTGCACTCTATACCCTACACTCTATACCCTACACCCTACACTCTACACCCTACACTCTATACCCTACACTCTACACCCTACACTATACACTCTATACCCTACCCTCTACACCCTGCACTCTGTACTCTACACTCTACAATCTTTACCCTACACTCTATACCCTATACTCGATACCCTACACTCTATACCCTACACTCTATACCCTGCAATCTATACCCTACACTCTAAACTCTATACCCTACACTCTATACCCTACACTCTATACCCTACACTCTATACCCTACACTCTACACTCTATACCCTACACTCTATACCCTACACTCTATACCCTACACTCTATACCCTACACTCTACACTCTATACCCTACACTCTATACCCTACACTCTATACCCTACACTCTATACCCTACACTCTACACTCTATACCCTACACTCTATACCCTACACTCTATACCCTACACTTTACACTCTATACCCTACACTCTACACTATATACCCTACACTCTATACCCTGCACTCTATACCCTACACTCTATACCCTACACCCTACACTCTACACCCTACACTCTATACCCTACACTCTACACCCTACACTATACACTCTATACCCTACCCTCTACACCCTGCACTCTGTACTCTACACTCTACACTCTTTACCCTACACTCTATACCCTATACTCGATACCCTACACTCTATACCCTACACTCTATACCCTACAATCTATACCCTACACTCTAAACTCTATACCCTACACTCTATACCCTACACTCTATACCCTACACTCTATACCCTACACTCTACACTCTATACCCTACACTCTATACCCTACACTCTATACCCTACACTCTATACCCTACACTCTATACCCTACACTCTACACTCGATACCCTACACTCTATACCCTACACTCTATACCCTACACTCTATACCCTACACTCTACACTCTATACCCTACACTCTATACCCTACACTATACACTCTATACCCTACACTCTACACCCTACACTCTATACCCTACACTCTACAACCTGCACTCTATACCCTACACTCTACACCCTACACTCTATACCCTACACTTTATACCCTACACTCTATACCCTACACTCTACACTCTATACCCTACACTCTACACCCTACACTCTATACCCTACACTCTATACCCTACACCCTACACTCTACACTCTATACCCTACACTCTACACTCTACTCCCTACACTCTACACTCTATACCCTACACTCTACACTCTATACCCTACACTCTACTCCCTACACTCTATACCCTACACTCTACACCCTACACTCTATACCCTACACTTTATACCCTACACTCTATACCCTACACTCTACACTCTATACCCTACACTCTACACCCTACACTCTATACCCTACACTCTATACCCTACACCCTACACTCTACACTCTATACCCTACACTCTACACTCTACTCCCTACACTCTACACTCTATACCCTACACTCTACACTCTATACCCTACACTCTACTCCCTACACTCTATACCCTACACTCTACACCCTACACTCTATACCCTACACTCTATACCCTACACTCTATACCCTACACTCTATACCCTACACTCTACACCCTACACTCTACACCCTACACTCTATACCCTACACTCTATACCCTACACTCTATACCCTACACTCTATACCCTACACTCTATACGCTACACTCTACACCCTACACTCTACACCCTACACTCTACACCCTACACTCTGTACCCTACACTCTATACCCTACACTCTACACTCTTTACCCTACACTCTATACCCTACACTCTATACCGTACACCCTCTACCCTACACTCTATACCCTACACTCTATACCCTACACTCTATACCCTACACTCTATACCCTACACTCTAAACTCTATACCCTACACTCTACACTCTATACCCTACACTCTATAACATACATTCTATACCCTACACTCTATACCCTACACTCTATACCATACACTCTACACCCTACACTCTAATCCCTACACCCTACACTCTATACCTTACACTCTATAACCTACAATCTATACCCTACACTCTACACCCTACACTCTGCACTCTACACCCTACACTCTATACCCTGCACTCTATACCCTACACTCTATACCCTACACCCTACACTCTACACCCTACACTCTATACCCTACACTCTACACCCTACACTATACACTCTATACCCTACCCTCTACACCCTGCACTCTGTACTCTACACTCTACACTCTTTACCCTACACTCTATACCCTATACTCGATACCCTACACTCTATACCCTACACTCTATACCCTGCAATCTATACCCTACACTCTAAACTCTATACCCTACACTCTATACCCTACACTCTATACCCTACACTCTATACCCTACACTCTACACTCTATACCCTACACTCTATACCCTACACTCTATACCCTACACTCTATACCCTACACTCTACACTCTATACCCTACACTCTATACCCTACACTCTATACCCTACACTCTATACCCTACACTCTACACTCTATACCCTACACTCTATACCCTACACTCTATACCCTACACTTTACACTCTATACCCTACACTCTACACTATATACCCTACACTCTATACCCTGCACTCTATACCCTACACTCTATACCCTACACCCTACACTCTACACCCTACACTCTATACCCTACACTCTACACCCTACACTATACACTCTATACCCTACCCTCTACACCCTGCACTCTGTACTCTACACTCTACACTCTTTACCCTACACTCTATACCCTATACTCGATACCCTACACTCTATACCCTACACTCTATACCCTACAATCTATACCCTACACTCTAAACTCTATACCCTACACTCTATACCCTACACTCTATACCCTACACTCTATACCCTACACTCTACACTCTATACCCTACACTCTATACCCTACACTCTATACCCTACACTCTATACCCTACACTCTATACCCTACACTCTACACTCGATACCCTACACTCTATACCCTACACTCTATACCCTACACTCTATACCCTACACTCTACACTCTATACCCTACACTCTATACCCTGCACTCTATACCCTACACTTTACACTCTATACCCTACACTCTACACTATATACCCTACACTCTATACCCTACACTCTGCACTCTGTACCCTACACTCTATACCCTACACTCTACACTCTATACCCTACACTCTATACCCTACACTCTATACCCTACACTCTACACTCTATACCATACACTCTACACCCTACACTCTATACCATACACTCTATACCCTACACTCTACACTTTATACCCTACACTCTATACCATACACTCTACACTGTATACCCTACACTCTATACCATACACTCTATACCCTACACTCTATACCCTACAATCTAATCCCTACACTCTACACTCTATACCCTACACTCTATACCCTACACTCTACACTCTATACCCTACACTCTAATCCCTACACTCTACACCCTACACTCTACACCCTACACTCTATACCCTACACTCTATACCCTACACTCTACACTCTATACCCTACACTCTATACCCTACACTCTACACTCTATACCCTACACTCTATACCATACACGCTATACCCTACACTCTATACCATACACTCTATACCCTACACTCTATACCCTACACTCTACACCCTACACTCTATACCCTGCACTCTATACCCTACACTCTATACCCTACACCCTACACTCTACACCCTACACTCTATACCCTACACTCTACACCCTACACTATACACTCTATACCCTACCCTCTACACCCTGCACTCTGTACCCTACACTCTACACTCTTTACCCTACACTCTATACCCTACACTCGATACCCTACACTCTATACCCTACACTCTATACCCTACACTCTATACCCTACACTCTAAACTCTATACCCTACACTCTATACCCTACACTCTATACCCTACACTCTACACTCTATACCCTACACTCTATACCCTACACTCTATACCCTACACTCTATACCATACACTCTATACCCTACACTCTACACTCTATACCCTACACTCTATACCCTACACTCTATACCCTACACTCTATACCCTACACTTTACACTCTATACCCTACACTCTAAACTCTATACCCTACACTCTATACCCTACACTCTATACCCTACACTCTACACTCTATACCCTACACTCTATACCCTACACTCTATACCCTACACTCTATACCCTACACTCTATACCCTACACTCTACACTCTATACCCTACACTCTATACCCTACACTCTATACCCTACACTCTATACCCTACACTTTACACTCTATACCCTACACTCTACACTATATATTCTACACTCTATACCCTACACTCTGCACTCTGTACCCTACACTCTATACCCTACACTCTACACTCTATACCCTACACTCTATACCCTACACTCTATACCCTACACTCTACACTCTATACCATACACTCTACACCCTACACACTATACCATACACTCTATACCCTACACTCTACACTTTATACCCTACACTCTATACCATACACTCTACACTGTATACCCTACACTCTATACCATACACTCTATACCCTACACTCTATACCCTACAATCTAATCCCTACACTCTACACTCTATACCCTACACTCTATACCCTACACTCTACACTCTATACCCTACACTCTAATCCCTACACTCTACACCCTACACTCTACACCCTACACTCTATACCCTACACTCTACACTCTATACCCTACACTCTATACCCTACACTCTACACTCTATACCCTACACTCTATACCATACACGCTATACCCTACACTCTATACCATACACTCTATACCCTACACTCTATACCCTACACTCTACACCCTACACTCTATACCTTACACTCTATACCCTACACTCTATACCCTACACTCTATACCCTACACTCTAAACTCTATACCCTACATTCTACACTCTATACCCTATAACATACACTCTATACCCTACACTCTATACCCTACACTCTGTACCGTACACTCTACACTCTATACCCTACACTCTATACCATACACTCTACACCATACACTCTACAGCATACACTCTATACCCTACACTCTACACTCTATACCCTACACTCTATACCCTACACTCTATACACTACACTCTATACACTACACTCTATACCCTACACTCTATACCATACACTCTACACCCTACACTCTATACCATACACTCTATACCCTACACTCTACACTCTATACCCTACACTCTATAACCTACACTCTATACCCTACACTCTATACCCTACACTATACACTCTATACCTTAAACTCTACACCATACACTCTATACCCTATACCCTACAATCTATACCCTACACTCTATACCCCACACTCTATACCCTACACTCTATACCCTACACTCTACACTCTATACCCTACACTCTATAACATACACTCTATACCCTACACTCTATACCCTACACTCTATACCATACACTCTACACCCTACACTCTAATCCCTACACCCTACACTCTATACCCTACACTCTATACCCTACACTCTATACCCTACACTCTACACCCTACACTCTACACTCTACACCCTACACTCTATACCCTGCACTCTATACCCTACACTCTATACCCTACACCCTACACTCTACACCCTACACTCTATACCCTACACTCTACACCCTACACTATACACTCTATACCCTACCCTCTACACCCTGCACTCTGTACTCTACACTCTACACTCTTTACCCTACACTCTATACCCTATACTCGATACCCTACACTCTATACCCTACACTCTATACCCTACAATCTATACCCTACACTCTAAACTCTATACCCTACACTCTATACCCTACACTCTATACCCTACACTCTACACTCTATACCCTACACTCTATACCCTACACTCTATACCCTACACTCTATACCCTACACTCTATACCCTACACTCTACACTCTATACCCTACACTCTATACCCTACACTCTATACCCTACACTCTATACCCTACACTCTACACTCTATACCCTACACTCTATACCCTACACTCTATACCCTACACTTTACACTCTATACCCTACACTCTACACTATATACCCTACACTCTATACCCTACACTCTGCACTCTGTACCCTACACTCTATACCCTACACTCTACACTCTATACCCTACACTCTATACCCTACACTCTATACCCTACACTCTACACTCTATACCATACACTCTACACCCTACACTCTCTACCATACACTCTATACCCTACACTCTACACTTTATACCCTACACTCTATACCATACACTCTACACTGTATACCCTACACTCTATACCATACAC
>NW_027193551.1:0-43305 GCF_032444005.1 Ranitomeya imitator
CTATCATCTCTATCTCTATCATCTCAATCTCTATCATCTCTCTCTATCATCTCTATCTCTAATCATCTCTATCTCATCATAATCTCTATCTCAATCATCTCTATCTCTATCCTCTATCTCTAACCACACAAACACACAAACACACTAACACCACTAACATCACTCATCTCTATCATCTCTATCTCAATCATCTCTATCTCTATCTCTATCTCTATTCATCTCTATCTCTATCATCTCTATCATCTCTATCTCTATCATCTCTATCATCTCTATCTCTATCATCTCTATCTCTATCTCTATCATCTCTATCTCTATCATCTCTATCTCTCTATCTCTATCATCTCTATCTCTAATCATCTCTATCTCTATCATCTCTATCTCTATCTATCTCTATCTCTATCATCTCTATCTCTATCATCTCTATCTCTATCATCTCTATCTCTATCTCTATCATCTCTATCTCTATCATCTCTATCTCTATCTCTATCTCTATCATCTCTATCTCTAACATCTCTATCTCTATCATCTCTATCATCTCTATCTCTATCATCTCTATCTCTATCATCTCTATCTCTATCTCTATCATCTCTATCATCTCTATCTCTATCATCTCTATCTCTATCATCTCTGTCTCTATCTCTATCATCTGTATCTCTATCATCTCTATCTCTATCATCTCTCTCTATCATCTCTATCTCTATCTCTATCATCTCTATCTCTATCATCTCTCTCTATCATCTCTATCTCTATCATCTCTATCTCTATAATCTCTATCTCTATCATCTCTATCTCTATCTCTATCATCTCTATCTCTATCATCTCTATATCTATCAGTACTATCTCTATCATCTCTATCTCTATCATCTCTATCTCTATCTCTATCATCTCTATCTCTATCATCTCTATCTCTATCATCTCTATCTCTATCATCTCTATATCTATCAGTACTATCTCTATCATCTCTATCTCTATCATCTCTATCTCTATCATCTCTATCTCTATCTCTATCATCTCTATCTCTATCATCTCTATCTCTATCTCTATCATCTCTATCTCTATCATCTCTATCTCTATCATCTCTATCTCTATCATCTCTATCTCTATTATCTCTATCTCTATCATTATCTCTATCATCATCTCTATCTCAATCTCTATCATCTCTATCTCTATCTCTATCATCTCTATCTCTATCTCTATCATCTCTATCTCTATCTCTATCATCTCTATCTCTATCATCTCTATCATCTCTATCTCTATCATCTCTATCTCTATCTCTATCATCTCTATCTCTATCATCTCTGTCTCTATCATCTCTATCTCTATCTCTATCATCTCTATCATCTCTATCTCTATCATCTCTATCTCTATCATCTCTATCTCTATCATCTCTATCATCTCTATCATCTCTATCTCTATCATCTCTATCTCTATCTCTATCATCTCTATCTCTATCATCTCTATATCTATCAGTACTATCTCTATCATCTCTATCTCTATCTCTATCATCTCTATCTCTATCATCTCTATCTCTATCTCTATCATCTCTATCTCTATCATCTCTATCTCTATCATCTCTATCTCTATCATCTCTATCTCTATCTCTATCATCTCTATCTCTATATCATCTCTATCTCTATCATCTCTATCTCTATCATCTCTATCTCTATCATCTCTATCTCTGTCATCTCTATCTCTATCTCTATCATCTCTATCTCTATCATCTCTATCTATATCATCTCTATCTCTATCATCTCTATCTCTATCTCTATCATCTCTATCTCTATCATCTCTATCTCTATCATTTCTATCATCTCTATCTCTATCATCTCTATCTCTATCATCTCTATCTCTATCATCTCTATCATCTCTATCTCTATCTCTATCATCTCTATCTCTATCTCTATCATCTCTATCTCTATCATCTCTATCTCTATCATCTCTATCTCTATCATCTCTATCTCTATCATCTCTATCTCTATCATCTCTATCATCTCTATCTCTATCATCTCTATCTCTATCATCTCTATCTCTATCATTATCTCTATCATCCCTATCATCTCTATCTCAATCTCTATCATCTCTATCTCTATCTCTATCATCTCTATCTCTATCACTATCATCTCTATCTCTATCTCTATCATCTCTATCTCTATCATCTCTATCATCTCTATCTCTATCATCTCTATCATCTCTATCTCTATCATCTCTATCTCTGTCATCTCTATCTCTATCATCTCTATCTCTATCATCTCTTTCATCTCTATCTCTATCTCTATCATCTCTATCTCTATCATCTCTATCTCTATCATCTCTATCTCTATCTCTATCATCTCTATCTCTATCATCTCTATCTCTATCTCTATCATCTCTATCTCTAACATCTCTATCTCTATCATCTCTATCATCTCTATCTCTATCATCTCTATCTCTATCATCTCTATCTCTATCTCTATCATCTCTATCTCTATCATCTCTGTCTCTATCTCTATCATCTGTATCTCTATCATCTCTATCTCTATCATCTCTCTCTATCATCTCTATCTCTATCTCTATCATCTCTATCTCTATCATCTCTCTCTATCATCTCTATCTCTATCATCTCTATCTCTATAATCTCTATCTCTATCATCTCTATCTCTATCTCTATCATCTCTATCTCTATCATCTCTATATCTATCAGTACTATCTCTATCATCTCTATCTCTATCATCTCTATCTCTATCATCTATATCTCTATCTCTATCATCTCTATCTCTATCATCTCTATCTCTATCATCTCTATCTCTATCATCTCTATCTCTATCATCTCTATCTCTATCTCTATCATCTCTATCTCTATATCATCTCTATCTCTATCATCTCTATCTCTATCATCTCTATCTCTATCATCTCTATCTCTATCATCTCTATCTCTGTCATCTCTATCTCTATCTCTATCATCTCTATCTCTATTATCTCTATCTATATCATCTCTATCTCTATCATCTCTATCTCTATCTCTATCATCTCTATCTCTATCATCTCTATCTCTATCATTTCTATCATCTCTATCTCTATCATCTCTATCTCTATCATCTCTATCTCTATCATCTCTATCATCTCTATCTCTATTTCTATCATCTCTATCTCTATCTCTATCATCTCTATCTCTATCATCTCTATCTCTATCATCTCTATCTCTATCATCTCTATCTCTATCATCTCTATCTCTATCATCTCTATCTCTATCATCTCTATCTCTATCATCTCTATCATCTCTATCTCTATCATCTCTATCTCTATCATCTCTATCTCTATCATCTCTATCTCTATCATTATCTCTATCATCCCTATCATCTCTATCTCAATCTCTATCATCTCTATCTCTATCTCTATCATCTCTATCTCTATCACTATCATCTCTATCTCTATCTCTATCATCTCTATCTCTATCATCTCTATCATCTCTATCTCTATCATCTCTATCATCTCTATCTCTATCATCTCTATCTCTGTCATCTCTATCTCTATCATCTCTATCTCTATCATCTCTTTCATCTCTATCTCTATCTCTATCATCTCTATCTCTATCTCTATCTCTATCATCTCTATCTCTATCTCTATCATCTCTATCTCTATCATCTCTCTCTATCATCTCTATCTCTATCATCTCTATCTCTATCATCTCTATCTCTATCATCTCTATCTCTATCTCTATCATCTCTATCTCTATCATCTCTATATCTATCAGTACTATCTCTATCATCTCTATCTCTATCATCTCTATCTCTATCATCTATATCTCTATCTCTATCATCTCTATCTCTATCATCTCTATCTCTATCATCTCTATCTCTATCATCTCTATCTCTATCATCTCTATCTCTATCTCTATCATCTCTATCTCTATATCATCTCTATCTCTATCATCTCTATCTCTATCATCTCTATCTCTATCATCTCTATCTCTATCATCTCTATCTCTGTCATCTCTATCTCTATCTCTATCATCTCTATCTCTATTGTCTCTATCTATATCATCTCTATCTCTATCATCTCTATCTCTATCTCTATCATCTCTATCTCTATCATCTCTATCTCTATCATTTCTATCATCTCTATCTCTATCATCTCTATCTCTATCATCTCTATCTCTATCATCTCTATCATCTCTATCTCTATTTCTATCATCTCTATCTCTATCTCTATCATCTCTATCTCTATCATCTCTATCTCTATCATCTCTATCATCTCTATCTCTATCATCTCTATCTCTATCATCTCTATCTCTATCATCTCTATCTCTATCATTATCTCTATCATCTCTATCTCTATCATCTCTATCTCTATCATCTCTATCTCTATCATCTCTATCTCTATCATTATCTCTATCATCCCTATCATCTCTATCTCAATCTCTATCATCTCTATCTCTATCTCTATCATCTCTATCTCTATCACTATCATCTCTATCTCTATCTCTATCATCTCTATCTCTATCATCTCTATCATCTCTATCTCTATCATCTCTATCATCTCTATCTCTATCATCTCTATCTCTGTCATCTCTATCTCTATCATCTCTATCTCTATCATCTCTTTCATCTCTATCTCTATCTCTATCATCTCTATCTCTATCATCTCTATCTCTATCATCTCTATCTCTATCTCTATCATCTCTATCTCTATCATCTCTATCTCTATAATCTCTATTTCTAACATCTCTATCTCTATCATCTCTATCATCTCTATCTCTATCATCTCTATCTCTATCATCTCTATCTCTATCTCTATCATCTCTATCTCTATCATCTCTGTCTCTATCTCTATCATCTGTATCTCTATCATCTCTATCTTCATCATATCTCTCTATCATCTCTATCTCTATCTCTATCATCTCTATCTCTATCATCTCTATCTCTATCATCTCTATCTCTATCATCTCTATATCTATCAGTACTATCTCTATCATCTCTATCTCTTTCATCTCTATCTCTATCATCTCTATCTCTATCTCTATCATCTCTATCTCTATCATCTCTATCTCTATCTCTATCATCTCTATCAATATCATCTCTATCTCTATCTCTATCATCTCTATCTCTATCATCTCTATCTCTATCATCTCTCTCTATCATCTCTATCTCTATCTCTATCTCTATCATCTCTATCTCTATCATCTCTATCTCTATCTCTATCATCTCTATCTCTATCATCTCTATATCTATCAGTACTATCTCTATAATCTCTATCTCTATCTCTATCATCTCTATCTCTATCATCTCTATCTCTATCTCTATCATCTCTATCATCTCTATCTCTATCATCTCTATCTCTATCATCTCTATCTCTATCATCTCTATCATCTCTATCATCTCTATCTCTATCTCTATCATCTCTATCTCTATCTCTATCATCTCTATCTCTATCATCTCTATCTCTATCTCTATCATCTCTATCTCTATCTCTATCATCTCTATCTCTATCATCTCTATCTCTATCATCTCTATCTCTATCATCTCTATCATCTCTATCTCTATCATCTCTATCTCTATCATCTCTATCTCTATCATTATCTCTATCATCATCTCTATCATCTCTATCTCAATCTCTATCATCTCTATCTCTATCTCTATCATCTCTATCTCTATTTCTATCATCTCTATCTCTATCATCTCTATCTCTATCATCTCTATCTCTATCATCTCTATCATCTCTATCTCTATCATCTCTATCTCTGTCATCTCTATCTCTATCTCTATCATCTCTATCTCTATCTCTATCATCTCTATCAATATCATCTCTATCTCTATCTCTATCATCTCTATCTCTATCATCTCTATCTCTATCATCTCTCTCTATCATCTCTATCTCTATCTCTATCTCTATCATCTCTATCTCTATCATCTCTATCTCTATCTCTATCATCTCTATCTCTATCATCTCTATATCTATCAGTACTATCTCTATAATCTCTATCTCTATCTCTATCATCTCTATCTCTATCATCTCTATCTCTATCTCTATCATCTCTATCATCTCTATCTCTATCATCTCTATCTCTATCATCTCTATCTCTATCATCTCTATCATCTCTATCATCACTATCTCTATCTCTATCATCTCTATCTCTATCTCTATCATCTCTATCTCTATCATCTCTATCTCTATCTCTATCATCTCTATCTCTATCTCTATCATCTCTATCTCTATCATCTCTATCTCTATCATCTCTATCTCTATCATCTCTATCATCTCTATCTCTATCATCTCTATCTCTATCATCTCTATCTCTATCATTATCTCTATCATCATCTCTATCATCTCTATCTCAATCTCTATCATCTCTATCTCTATCTCTATCATCTCTATCTCTATTTCTATCATCTCTATCTCTATCATCTCTATCTCTATCATCTCTATCTCTATCATCTCTATCATCTCTATCTCTATCATCTCTATCTCGATCATCTCTATCTCTATCATCTCTATCATTATCTCTATCATTTCTATATCTCTATCATCTCTATCATCTCTATCTCTATCATCTCTATCTCTATCATCTCTATCTCTATCATCTCTATCTCTATCTCTATCATCTCTATCTCTATCATCTCTATCTCTATCTCTATCAACTCTATCTCTATCATCTCTATCTCTATCATCTCTATCTCTATCATCTCTATCTCTATCATCTCTATCTCTATCTCTATCATCAATATCTCTATATCATCTCTATCTCTATCATCTCTATCTCTATCATCTCTATCATCTCTATCTCTATCATCTCTATCTCTATCATCTCTATCATCTCTATCTCTATCATCTCTATCTCTATCTCTATCATCTCTATCTCTATCATCTCTATCTCTATCATCTCTATCTCTATCATCTCTTTCTCTATCATCTCTATCATTATCTCTATCACCTCTATATCTCTATCATCTCTATCATCTCTATCTCTATCATCTCTATCTCTATCATCTCTATCTCTATCTCTATCATCTCTATCTCTATCATCTCTATCTCTATCATCTCTATCATCTCTATCATCGCTATCTCTATCTCTATCATCTCTATCTCTATCATCTCTATCTCTATCTCTATCATCTCTATCTCTATCATCTCTATCATCTCTATCTCTATCATCTCTATCTCTATCATCTCTATCTCTATCATCTCTATCTCTATCATCTCTATCATCTCTATCTCTATCATCTCTATCTCTATCATCTCTATCTCTATCATCTCTATCATCTCTATCATCTCTATCTCTATCATCTCTATCTCTATCATCTCTATCTCTATCATTATCGCTATCATCATCTCTATCATCTCTATCTCAATCTCAATCATCTCTATCTCTATCTCTATCATCTCTATCTCTATCTCTATCATCTCTATCTCTATCTCTATCATCTCTATCATCTCTATCTCTATCATCTCTATCTCTATCATCTCTATCTCTATCATCTCTATCTCTATCATCTCTATCTCTATCATCTCTATCTCTATCATCTCTATCTCTATCTCTATCATCTCTATCTCTATCTCTATCATCTCTATCTCTATCATCTCTATCTCTATCATCTCTATCTCTATCATCTCTATCATCTCTATCATCTCTATCTCTATCATCTCTATCTCTATCATCTCTATCTCTATCATTATCTCTATCATCATCTCTATCATCTCTATCTCAATCTCTATCATCTCTATCTCTATCTCTATCATCTCTATCTCTATCTCTATCATCTCTATCTCTATCTCTATCATCTCTATCATCTCTATCTCTATCATCTCTATCTCTATCATCTCTATCTCTATCATCTCTATCATCTCTATCTCTATCATCTCTATCTCTATCATCTCTATCATTATCTCTATCATCTCTATATCTCTATCATCTCTATTATCTCTATCTCTATCATCTCTATCTCTATCATCTCTATCTCTATCTCTATCATCTCTATCTCTATCATCTCTATCTCTATCATCTCTATCATGTCTATCTCTATCTCTATCATCTCTATCTCTATCATCTCTATCTCTATCATCTCTATCTCTATCTCTATCATCTCTATCTCTATCATCTCTATCTCTATCATCTCTATCTCTATCATCTCTATCTCTATCTCTATCATCTCTATCTCTATATCATCTCTATCTCTATCATCTCTATCTCTATAATTTCTATCTCTATCATCTCTATCTCTATCATCTCTATCTCTATCATCTCTATCTATATCATCTCTATCTCTATCTATCATCTCTATCTCTATCTCTATCATCTCTATCTCTATCATCTCTATCTCTATCATCTCTATCTCTATCATCTCTATCATCTCTATCTCTATCATCTCTATCTCTATCATCTCTATCTCTATCATCTCTATCATCTCTATCTCTATCATCTCTATCTCTATCATCTCTATCATCAATATCTCTATCATCTCTATCATCTCTATCTCTATCATCTCTATCTCTATCATCTCTATCTCTATCATCTCTATCTCTATCATCTCTATCATCTCTATCTCTATCATCTCTATCTCTATCTCTATCTCTATCTCTATCATCTCTATCTCTATCATCTCTATCTCTATCATCTCTATCTCTATCATCTCTATCATCTCTATCTCTATCATCTCTATCTCTATCATCTCTATCATCTCTATCTCTATCATCTCTATCTCTATAATCTCTATCTCTAACATCTCTATCTCTATCATCTCTATCATCTCTATCTCTATCATCTCTATCTCTATCATCTCTTTCATCTCTATCTCTATCATCTCTTTCTCTATCATCTCTTTCTCTATCATCTCTTTCTCTATCATCTCTATCTCTATCATCTCTATCTCTATCTCTATCATCTCTCTCTATCATCTTTATCTCTATCATCTCTATCTCTATCATCTCTCTCTATCATCTCTATCTCTAACATCTCTATCTCTATCATCTCTATCATCTCTATCTCTATCATCTCTATCTCTATCATCTCTTTCTCTATCATCTCTATCTCTATCATCTATATCTCTATCTCTATCATCTCTATCTCTATCATCTCTATCTCTATCTCTATCTCTATCTCTATCTCTATCATCTCTATCTCTATCATCTCTATCTCTATCATCTCTCTCTATCATCTCTATCTCTATCATCTCTATCTCTATAATCTCTATCTCTATCATCTCTATCTCTATCTCTATCATCTCTATCTCTATCATCTCTATATCTATCAGTACTATCTCTATCATCTCTATCTCTATCATCTCTATCTCTATCATCTCTATCTCTATCTCTATCATCTCTATCTCTATCATCTCTATCTCTATCATCTCTATCTCTATCATCTCTATCTCTATCATCTCTATCTCTATCTCTATCATCTCTATCTCTATATCATCTCTATCTCTATCATCTCTATCTCTATCATCTCTATCTCTATCATCTCTATCTCTATCATCTCTATCTCTGTCATCTCTATCTCTATCTCTATCATCTCTATCTCTATTATCTCTATCTATATCATCTCTATCTCTATCATCTCTATCTCTATCTCTATCATCTCTATCTCTATCATCTCTATCTCTATCATTTCTATCATCTCTATCTCTATCATCTCTATCTCTATCATCTCTATCTCTATCATCTCTATCATCTCTATCTCTATTTCTATCATCTCTATCTCTATCTCTATCATCTCTATCTCTATCATCTCTATCTCTATCATCTCTATCTCTATCATCTCTATCTCTATCATCTCTATCTCTATCATCTCTATCTCTATCATCTCTATCATCTCTATCTCTATCATCTCTATCTCTATCATCTCTATCTCTATCATCTCTATCTCTATCATTATCTCTATCATCCCTATCATCTCTATCTCAATCTCTATCATCTCTATCTCTATCTCTATCATCTCTATCTCTATCACTATCATCTCTATCTCTATCTCTATCATCTCTATCTCTATCATCTCTATCATCTCTATCTCTATCATCTCTATCATCTCTATCTCTATCATCTCTATCTCTGTCATCTCTATCTCTATCATCTCTATCTCTATCATCTCTTTCATCTCTATCTCTATCTCTATCATCTCTATCTCTATCATCTCTATCTCTATCATCTCTATCTCTATCTCTATCATCTCTATCTCTATCATCTCTATCTCTATCTCTATCTCTATCATCTCTATCTCTAACATCTCTATCTCTATCATCTCTATCATCTCTATCTCTATCATCTCTATCTCTATCATCTCTATCTCTATCTCTATCTCTATCATCTCTATCATCTCTATCTCTATCATCTCTATCTCTATCATCTCTGTCTCTATCTCTATCATCTGTATCTCTATCATCTCTATCTCTATCATCTCTCTCTATCATCTCTATCTCTATCTCTATCATCTCTATCTCTATCATCTCTCTCTATCATCTCTATCTCTATCATCTCTATCTCTATAATCTCTATCTCTATCATCTCTATCTCTATCTCTATCATCTCTATCTCTATCATCTCTATATCTATCAGTACTATCTCTATCATCTCTATCTCTATCATCTCTATCTCTATCTCTATCATCTCTATCTCTATCATCTCTATCTCTATCATCTCTATCTCTATCATCTCTATATCTATCAGTACTATCTCTATCATCTCTATCTCTATCATCTCTATCTCTATCATCTCTATCTCTATCTCTATCATCTCTATCTCTATCATCTCTATCTCTATCTCTATCATCTCTATCTCTATCATCTCTATCTCTATCTCTATCATCTCTATCTCTATCATCTCTATCTCTATCATCTCTCTCTATCATCTCTCTCTATCATCTCTATCTCTATCATCTCTATCTCTATCATCTCTATCTCTATCTCTATCATCTCTATCTCTATCATCTCTATATCTATCAGTACTATCTCTATAATCTCTATCTCTATCTCTATCATCTCTATCTCTATCATCTCTATCTCTATCTCTATCATCTCTATCATCTCTATCTCTATCATCTCTATCTCTATCATCTCTATCTCTATCATCTCTATCATCTCTATCATCTCTATCTCTATCTCTATCATCTCTATCTCTATCTCTATCATCTCTATCTCTATCATCTCTATCTCTATCTCTATCATCTCTATCTCTATCTCTATCATCTCTATCTCTATCATCTCTATCTCTATCATCTCTATCATCTCTATCTCTATCATCTCTATCTCTATCATCTCTATCTCTATCATTATCTCTATCATCATCTCTATCATCTCTATCTCAATCTCTATCATCTCTATCTCTATCTCTATCATCTCTATCTCTATTTCTATCATCTCTATCTCTATCATCTCTATCTCTATCTCTATCATCTCTATCTCTATCATCTCTATCATCTCTATCTCTATCATCTCTATCTCTGTCATCTCTATCTCTATCTCTATCATCTCTATCTCTATCATCTCTGTCTCTATCATCTCTATCTCTATCATCTCTATCTCTATCTCTATCATCTCTATCTCTATCTCTATCATCTCTATCTCTATCATCTTTATCTCTATCTCTATCATCTCTATCTCTATCTCTATCATCTCTATCTCTATCTCTATCATCTCTATCTCTAACATCTCTATCTCTATCATCTCTATCATCTCTATCTCTATCATCTCTTTCTCTATCATCTCTTTCTCTATCATCTCTATCTCTATCTCTATCATCTCTATCTCTATCATCTCTATCTCTATCTCTATCATCTCTATCTCTATCATCTCTATCTCTATCATCTCTCTCTATCATCTCTATCTCTATCTCTATCTCTATCATCTCTATCTCTATCATCTCTATCTCTATCTCTATCATCTCTATCTCTATCATCTCTATATCTATCAGTACTATCTCTATAATCTCTATCTCTATCTCTATCATCTCTATCTCTATCATCTCTATCTCTATCTCTATCATCTCTATCATCTCTATCTCTATCATCTCTATCTCTATCATCTCTATCTCTATCATCTCTATCATCTCTATCATCTCTATCATCTCTATCTCTATCTCTATCATCTCTATCTCTATCTCTATCATCTCTATCTCTATCATCTCTATCTCTATCTCTATCATCTCTATCTCTATCATCTCTATCTCTATCATCTCTATCTCTATCATCTCTATCTTATCATCTCTATCATCTCTATCTCTATCATCTCTATCTCTATCATCTCTATCTCTATCATCTCTATCTCTATCATTATCTCTATCATCATCTCTATCTCAATCTCTATCATCTCTATCTCTATCTCTATCATCTCTATCTCTATCATCTCTATCATCTCTATCTCTATCATCTCTATCATCTCTATCTCTATCATCTCTATCTCTATCATCTCTGTCTCTATCATCTCTATCTCTATCTCTATCATCTCTATCTCTATCATCTCTATCATCTCTATCTCTATCATCTCTATCTCTATCATCTCTATCTCTATCATCTCTATCATCTCTATCATCTCTATCTCTATCATCTCTATCTCTATCTCTATCATCTCTATCTCTATCATCTCTATATCTATCAGTACTATCTCTATCATCTCTATCTCTATCTCTATCATCTCTATCTCTATCATCTCTATCTCTATCTCTATCATCTCTATCTCTATCATCTCTATCTCTATCATCTCTATCTCTATCATCTCTATCTCTATCTCTATCATCTCTATCTCTATATCATCTCTATCTCTATCATCTCTATCTCTATCATCTCTATCTCTATCTCTATCATCTCTATCTCTATCATCTCTATCTATATCATCTCTATCTCTATCATCTCTATCTCTATCTCTATCATCTCTATCTCTATCATCTCTATCTCTATCATTTCTATCATCTCTATCTCTATCATCTCTATCTCTATCATCTCTATCTCTATCATCTCTATCATCTCTATCTCTATCTCTATCATCTCTATCTCTATCTCTATCATCTCTATCTCTATCATCTCTATCTCTATCATCTCTATCTCTATCATCTCTATCTCTATCATCTCTATCTCTATCATCTCTATCATCTCTATCTCTATCATCTCTATCTCTATCATCTCTATCTCTATCATTATCTCTATCATCCCTATCATCTCTATCTCAATCTCTATCATCTCTATCTCTATCTCTATCATCTCTATCTCTATCTCTATCATCTCTATCTCTATCTCTATCATCTCTATCTCTATCATCTCTATCATCTCTATCTCTATCATCTCTATCTCTATCTCTATCATCTCTATCTCTGTCATCTCTATCTCTATCATCTCTATCTCTATCATCTCTTTCATCTCTATCTCTATCTCTATCATCTCTATCTCTATCATCTCTATCTCTATCATCTCTATCTCTATCTCTATCATCTCTATCTCTATCATCTCTATCTCTATCTCTATCATCTCTATCTCTATCATCTCTGTCTCTATCTCTATCATCTGTATCTCTATCATCTCTATCTCTATCATCTCTCTCTATCATCTCTATCTCTATCTCTATCATCTCTATCTCTATCATCTCTCTCTATCATCTCTATCTCTATCATCTCTATCTCTATAATCTCTATCTCTATCATCTCTATCTCTATCTCTATCATCTCTATCTCTATCATCTCTATATCTATCAGTACTATCTCTATCATCTCTATCTCTATCATCTCTATCTCTATCATCTATATCTCTATCTCTATCATCTCTATCTCTATCATCTCTATCTCTATCATCTCTATCTCTATCATCTCTATCTCTATCATCTCTATCTCTATCTCTATCATCTCTATCTCTATATCATCTCTATCTCTATCATCTCTATCTCTATCATCTCTATCTCTATCATCTCTATCTCTATCATCTCTATCTCTGTCATCTCTATCTCTATCTCTATCATCTCTATCTCTATTATCTCTATCTATATCATCTCTATCTCTATCATCTCTATCTCTATCTCTATCATCTCTATCTCTATCATCTCTATCTCTATCATTTCTATCATCTCTATCTCTATCATCTCTATCTCTATCATCTCTATCTCTATCATCTCTATCATCTCTATCTCTATTTCTATCATCTCTATCTCTATCTCTATCATCTCTATCTCTATCATCTCTATCTCTATCATCTCTATCTCTATCATCTCTATCTCTATCATCTCTATCTCTATCATCTCTATCTCTATCATCTCTATCTCTATCATCTCTATCATCTCTATCTCTATCATCTCTATCTCTATCATCTCTATCTCTATCATCTCTATCTCTATCATCTCTATCTCTATCATTATCTCTATCATCCCTATCATCTCTATCTCAATCTCTATCATCTCTATCTCTATCTCTATCATCTCTATCTCTATCACTATCATCTCTATCTCTATCTCTATCATCTCTATCTCTATCATCTCTATCATCTCTATCTCTATCATCTCTATCATCTCTATCTCTATCATCTCTATCTCTGTCATCTCTATCTCTATCATCTCTATCTCTATCATCTCTTTCATCTCTATCTCTATCTCTATCATCTCTATCTCTATCTCTATCATCTCTATCTCTATCTCTATCATCTCTATCTCTATCATCTCTCTCTATCATCTCTATCTCTATCATCTCTATCTCTATAATCTCTATCTCTATCATCTCTATCTCTATCTCTATCATCTCTATCTCTATCATCTCTATATCTATCAGTACTATCTCTATCATCTCTATCTCTATCATCTCTATCTCTATCATCTATATCTCTATCTCTATCATCTCTATCTCTATCATCTCTATCTCTATCATCTCTATCATCTCTATCTCTATCATCTCTATCTCTATCTCTATCATCTCTATCTCTATATCATCTCTATCTCTATCATCTCTATCTCTATCATCTCTATCTCTATCATCTCTATCTCTATCATCTCTATCTCTGTCATCTCTATCTCTATCTCTATCATCTCTATCTCTATTATCTCTATCTATATCATCTCTATCTCTATCATCTCTATCTCTATCTCTATCATCTCTATCTCTATCATCTCTATCTCTATCATTTCTATCATCTCTATCTCTATCATCTCTATCTCTATCATCTCTATCTCTATCATCTCTATCATCTCTATCTCTATTTCTATCATCTCTATCTCTATCTCTATCATCTCTATCTCTATCATCTCTATCTCTATCATCTCTATCTCTATCATCTCTATCTCTATCATCTCTATCTCTATCATCTCTATCTCTATCATCTCTATCTCTATCATCTCTATCATCTCTATCTCTATCATCTCTATCTCTATCATCTCTATCTCTATCATCTCTATCTCTATCATTATCTCTATCATCCCTATCATCTCTATCTCAATCTCTATCATCTCTATCTCTATCTCTATCATCTCTATCTCTATCACTATCATCTCTATCTCTATCTCTATCATCTCTATCTCTATCATCTCTATCATCTCTATCTCTATCATCTCTATCATCTCTATCTCTATCATCTCTATCTCTGTCATCTCTATCTCTATCATCTCTATCTCTATCATCTCTTTCATCTCTATCTCTATCTCTATCATCTCTATCTCTATCATCTCTATCTCTATCATCTCTATCTCTATCTCTATCATCTCTATCTCTATCATCTCTATCTCTATAATCTCTATCTCTAACATCTCTATCTCTATCATCTCTATCATCTCTATCTCTATCATCTCTATCTCTATCATCTCTATCTCTATCTCTATCATCTCTATCTCTATCATCTCTGTCTCTATCTCTATCATCTGTATCTCTATCATCTCTATCTTCATCATATCTCTCTATCATCTCTATCTCTATCTCTATCATCTCTATCTCTATCATCTCTATCTCTATCATCTCTATCTCTATCATCTCTATATCTATCAGTACTATCTCTATCATCTCTATCTCTATCATCTCTATCTCTATCATCTCTATCTCTATCTCTATCATCTCTATCTCTATCATCTCTATCTCTATCTCTATCATCTCTATCAATATCATCTCTATCTCTATCTCTATCATCTCTATCTCTATCATCTCTATCTCTATCATCTCTCTCTATCATCTCTATCTCTATCTCTATCTCTATCATCTCTATCTCTATCATCTCTATCTCTATCTCTATCATCTCTATCTCTATCATCTCTATATCTATCAGTACTATCTCTATAATCTCTATCTCTATCTCTATCATCTCTATCTCTATCATCTCTATCTCTATCTCTATCATCTCTATCATCTCTATCTCTATCATCTCTATCTCTATCATCTCTATCTCTATCATCTCTATCATCTCTATCATCTCTATCTCTATCTCTATCATCTCTATCTCTATCTCTATCATCTCTATCTCTATCATCTCTATCTCTATCTCTATCATCTCTATCTCTATCTCTATCATCTCTATCTCTATCATCTCTATCTCTATCATCTCTATCTCTATCATCTCTATCATCTCTATCTCTATCATCTCTATCTCTATCATCTCTATCTCTATCATTATCTCTATCATCATCTCTATCATCTCTATCTCAATCTCTATCATCTCTATCTCTATCTCTATCATCTCTATCTCTATTTCTATCATCTCTATCTCTATCATCTCTATCTCTATCATCTCTATCTCTATCATCTCTATCATCTCTATCTCTATCATCTCTATCTCTGTCATCTCTTTCTCTATCTCTATCATCTCTATCTCTATCTCTATCATCTCTATCAATATCATCTCTATCTCTATCTCTATCATCTCTATCTCTATCATCTCTATCTCTATCATCTCTCTCTATCATCTCTATCTCTATCTCTATCATCTCTATCTCTATCATCTCTATCTCTATCATCTCTATCTCTATCTCTATCATCTCTATCTCTATCATCTCTATATCTATCAGTACTATCTCTATAATCTCTATCTCTATCATCTCTATCTCTATCATCTCTATCTCTATCTCTATCATCTCTATCATCTCTATCTCTATCATCTCTATCTCTATCATCTCTATCTCTATCATCTCTATCATCTCTATCATCTCTATCTCTATCTCTATCATCTCTATCTCTATCTCTATCATCTCTATCTCTATCATCTCTATCTCTATCTCTATCATCTCTATCTCTATCTCTATCATCTCTATCTCTATCATCTCTATCTCTATCATCTCTATCTCTATCATCTCTATCATCTCTATCATCTCTATCATCTCTATCTCTATCATCTCTATCTCTATCATCTCTATCTCTATCATTATCTCTATCATCATCTCTATCATCTCTATCTCAATCTCTATCATCTCTATCTCTATCTCTATCATCTCTATCTCTATTTCTATCATCTCTATCTCTATCATCTCTATCTCTATCATCTCTATCTCTATCATCTCTATCATCTCTATCTCTATCATCTCTATCTCGATCATCTCTATCTCTATCATCTCTATCATTATCTCTATCATTTCTATATCTCTATCATCTCTATCATCTCTATCTCTATCATCTCTATCTCTATCATCTCTATCTCTATCATCTCTATCTCTATCTCTATCATCTCTATCTCTATCATCTCTATCTCTATCTCTATCAACTCTATCTCTATCATCTCTATCTCTATCATCTCTATCTCTATCATCTCTATCTCTATCATCTCTATCTCTATCTCTATCATCAATATCTCTATATCATCTCTATCTCTATCATCTCTATCTCTATCATCTCTATCATCTCTATCTCTATCATCTCTATCTCTATCATCTCTATCATCTCTATCTCTATCATCTCTATCTCTATCTCTATCATCTCTATCTCTATCATCTCTATCTCTATCTCTATCATCTCTATCTCTATCATCTCTATCTCTATCATCTCTATCTCTATCATATCTATCTCTATCATCTATATCATCTCTATCTCTATCATCTCTATCATCTCTATCTCTATCATCTCTATCTCTATCTCTATCATCTCTATCTCTATCATCTCTATCTCTATCATCTCTATCTCTATCATCTCTATCTCTATCATCTCTATCATTATCTCTATCACCTCTATATCTCTATCATCTCTATCATCTCTATCTCTATCATCTCTATCTCTATCATCTCTATCTCTATCTCTATCATCTCTATCTCTATCATCTCTATCTCTATCATCTCTATCATCTCTATCATCTCTATCTCTATCTCTATCATCTCTATCTCTATCATCTCTATCTCTATCTCTATCATCTCTATCTCTATCATCTCTATCATCTCTATCTCTATCATCTCTATCTCTATCATCTCTATCTCTATCATCTCTATCTCTATCATCTCTATCATCTCTATCTCTATCATCTCTATCTCTATCATCTCTATCTCTATCATTATCGCTATCATCATCTCTATCATCTCTATCTCAATCTCAATCATCTCTATCTCTATCTCTATCATCTCTATCTCTATCTCTATCATCTCTATCTCTATCTCTATCATCTCTATCATCTCTATCTCTATCATCTCTATCTCTATCATCTCTATCTCTATCATCTCTATCTCTATCATCTCTATCTCTATCATCTCTATCTCTATCATCTCTATCTCTATCTCTATCATCTCTATCTCTATCTCTATCATCTCTATCTCTATCTCTATCATCTCTATCATCTCTATCTCTATCATCTCTATCTCTATCATCTCTATCATCTCTATCATCTCTATCATCTCTATCTCTACTCTATCTCTATCATCTCTATCTCTATCATCTCTCATCTCTATCTCTCTATCTCTATCTCTATCATCTCTATCATCTCTATCATCTCTATCTATCTCTATCATCTATCATCTCTATCTCTATCATCTCTATCTCTATCATCTCTATCTCTATCATCTCTATCTCTATCTCTATCATCTCTATCTCTATCATCTCTATCTCTATCTCTATCATCTCTATCTCTATCATCTCTATCTCTATCATCTCTATCATGTCTATCTCTATCTCTATCATCTCTATCTCTATCATCTCTATCTCTATCATCTCTATCTCTATCATCTCTATCTCTATCTCTATCATCTCTATCTCTATCATCTCTATCTCTATCATCTCTATCTCTATCATCTCTATCTCTATCTCTATCATCTCTATCTCTATATCATCTCTATCATCTCTATCTCTATAATTTCTATCTCTATCATCTCTATCTCTATCATCTCTATCTCTATCATCTCTATCTATATCATCTCTATCTCTATCTATCATCTCTATCTCTATCTCTATCATCTCTATCTCTATCATCTCTATCTCTATCATCTCTATCTCTATCTCTATCTCTATCATCTCTATCTCTATCATCTCTATCTCTATCATCTCTATCTCTATCATCTCTATCATCTCTATCTCTATCATCTCTATCTCTATCATCTCTATCATCAATATCTCTATCATCTCTATCATCTCTATCTCTATCATCTCTATCTCTATCATCTCTATCTCTATCATCTCTATCTCTATCATCTCTATCATCTCTATCTCTATCATCTCTATCTCTATCTCTATCTCTATCATCTCTATCTCTATCATCTCTATCTCTATCATCTCTATCATCTCTATCTCTATCATCTCTATCTCTATCATCTCTATCATCTCTATCTCTATCATCTCTATCTCTATCATCTCTATCTCTATCTCTATCTCTATCATCTCTATCTCTATCATCTCTATCTCTATCATCTCTATCTCTATCATCTCTATCATTATCTCTATCATCTCTATATCTCTATCATCTCTATCTCTATCTCTATCATCTCTATCTCTATCATCTCTATCTCTATCATCTCTATCTCTATCATCTCTATCATTATCTCTATCATCTCTATATATCTATCATCTCTATCTCTATCTCTATCATCTCTATCTCTATCTCTATCATCTCTATCTCTATCTCTATCATCTCTATCTCTATCATCTCTATCTCTATCATATCTATCTCTATCTCTATCATCTCTATCTCTATCATCTCTATCTCTATCATCTCTATCATCTCTATCTCTATCTCTATCATCTCTATCTCTATCTCTATCATCTCTATCTCTATCATCTCTATCTCTATCATCTCTATCTCTATCTCTATCATCTCTATCATCTCTATCTCTATCATCTCTATCTCTATCATCTCTATCTCTATCATCTCTATCATCTCTATCTCTATCATCTCTATCTCTATCATCTCTATCTCTATCATCTCTATCTCTATCTCTATCATCTCTATCTCTATCTCTATCATCTCTATCATCTCTATCTCTATCATCTCTATCTCTATCATCTCTATCTCTATCATCTCTATCATCTCTATCTCTATCATCTCTATCTCTATCATCTCTATCTCTATCATTATCTCTATCATCATCTCTATCATCTCTATCTCAATCTCTATCATCTCTATCTCTATCTCTATCATCTCTTTCTCTATCTCTATCATCTCTATCTCTATCTCTATCATCTCTATCATCTCTATCTCTATCATCTCTATCTCTATCATCTCTATCTCTATCATCTCTATCATCTCTATCTCTATCATCTCTATCTCTATCATCTCTATCATTATCTCTATCATCTCTATATCTCTATCATCTCTATCATCTCTATCTCTATCATCTCTATCTCTATCATCTCTATCATCTCTATCTCTATCTCTATCATCTCTATCTCTATCATCTCTATCTCTATCATCTCTATCTCTATCATCTCTATCATGTCTATCTCTATCTCTATCATCTCTATCTCTATCATCTCTATCTCTATCATCTCTATCTCTATCTCTATCATCTCTATCTCTATCATCTCTATCTCTATCATCTCTATCTCTATCATCTCTATCTCTATCATCTCTATCTCTATCTCTATCATCTCTATCTCTATATCATCTCTATCTCTATCATCTCTATCTCTATAATTTCTATCTCTATCATCTCTATCTCTATCATCTCTATCTCTATCATCTCTATCTCTATCTCTATCTCTATCATCTCTATCTCTATCATCTCTATCTTTATCATCTCTATCTCTATCATCTCTATCATCTCTATCTCTATCATCTCTATCTCTATCATCTCTATCATCTCTATCTCTATCATCTCTATCTCTATCTCTATCATCTCTATCTCTATCATCTCTATCTCTATCATCTCTATCTCTATCATCTCTATCATTATCTCTATCATCTCTATATCTCTATCATCTCTATCTCTATCATCTCTATCTCTATCTCTATCATCTCTATCTCTATCATCTCTATCTCTATCATCTCTATCTCTATCATATCTATCTCTATCTCTATCATCTCTATCTCTATCATCTCTATCTCTATCATCTCTATCATCTCTATCTCTATCATCTCTATCTCTATCATCTCTATCTCTATCATCTCTATCTCTATCATCTCTATCTCTATCTCTATCATCTCTATCATCTCTATCTCTATCATCTCTATCTCTATCATCTCTATCTCTATCATCTCTATCTCTATCATCTCTATCTCTATCTCTATCATCTCTATCTCTATCATCTCTATCTCTATCATCTCTATCATTATCTCTATCATTTCTATATCTCTATCATCTCTATCATCTCTATCTCTATCATCTCTATCTCTATCATCTCTATCTCTATATCTATCATCTCTATCTCTATCATCTCTATCTCTATCATCTCTATCTCTATCATCTCTATCATCTCTATCTCTATCTCTATCATCTCTATCTCTATCTCTATCATCTCTATCTCTATCATCTCTATCTCTATCATCTCTATCTCTATCATTTCTATCTCTATCTCTATCATCTCTATCTCTATCTCTATCAACTCTATCTCTATCATCTCTATCTCTATCATCTCTATCTCTATCATCTCTATCTCTATCATCTCTATCTCTATCTCTATCATCTCTATCTCTATATCATCTCTATCTCTATCATCTCTATCTCTATCATCTCTATCATCTCTATCTATCATCTCTATCTCTATCATCTCTATCTCTATCATCTCTATCTCTATCATCTCTATCTCTATCTCTATCATCTCTATCTCTATCATCTCTATCTCTATCTCTATCATCTCTATCTCTATCATCTCTATCTCTATCATCTCTATCTCTATCATATCTATCTCTATCATCTATATCATCTCTATCTCTATCATCTCTATCTCTATCATCTCTATCATCTCTATCTCTATCATCTCTATCTCTATCTCTATCATCTCTATCTCTATCTCTATCATCTCTATCTCTATCATCTCTATCTCTATCATCTCTATCTCTATCATCTCTATCTCTATCATCTCTATCATTATCTCTATCACCTCTATATCTCTATCATCTCTATCATCTCTATCTCTATCATCTCTATCTCTATCATCTCTATCTCTATCATCTCTATCTCTATCATCTCTATCTCTATCATTATCTCTATCATCATCTCTATCATCTCTATCTCAATCTCTATCATCTCTATCTCTATCTCTATCATCTCTATCTCTATCTCTATCATCTCTATCTCTATCTCTATCATCTCTATCATCTCTATCTCTATCATCTCTATCTCTATCATCTCTATCTCTATCATCTCTATCATCTCTATCTCTATCATCTCTATCTCTATCATCTCTATCTCTATCATCTCTATCTCTATCTCTATCATCTCTATCTCTATCTCTATCATCTCTATCATCTCTATCTCTATCATCTCTATCTCTATCATCTCTATCTCTATCATCTCTATCATCTCTATCTCTATCATCTCTATCTCTATCATCTCTATCTCTATCATTATCTCTATCATCATCTCTATCATCTCTATCTCAATCTCTATCATCTCTATCTCTATCTCTATCATCTCTATCTCTATCTCTATCATCTCTATCTCTATCATCTCTATCATCTCTATCTCTATCATCTCTATCATCTCTATCTCTATCATCTCTATCATCTCTATCTCTATCATCTCTATCTCTATCATCTCTATCATTATCTCTATCATCTCTATATCTCTATCATCTCTATCATCTCTATCTCTATCATCTCTATCTCTATCATCTCTATCTCTATCATCTCTATCTCTATCTCTATCATCTCTATCTCTATCATCTCTATCTCTATCATCTCTATCATGTCTATCTCTATCTCTATCATCTCTATCTCTATCATCTCTATCTCTATCATCTCTATCTCTATCATCTCTATCTCTATCTCTATCATCTCTATCTCTATCATCTCTATCTCTATCATCTCTATCTCTATCATCTCTATCTCTATCTCTATCATCTCTATCTCTATATCATCTCTATCTCTATCATCTCTATCTCTATAATTTCTATCTCTATCATCTCTATCTCTATCATCTCTTTCTCTATCATCTCTATCTCTATCATCTCTATCATCTCTATCTCTATCATCTCTATCTCTATCATCTCTATCATCTCTATCTCTATCATCTCTATCTCTATCTCTATCATCTCTATCTCTATCATCTCTATCTCTATCATCTCTATCTCTATCATCTCTATCATTATCTCTATCATCTCTATATCTCTATCATCTCTATCTCTATCTCTATCATCTCTATCTCTATCTCTATCATCTCTATCTCTATCATCTCTATCTCTATCATCTCTATCTCTATCATATCTATCTCTATCTCTATCATCTCTATCTCTATCATCTCTATCTCTATCATCTCTATCATCTCTATTCTCTATCATCTCTATCTCTATCATCTCTATCTCTATCATCTCTATCTCTATCATCTCTATCTCTATCTCTATCATCTCTATCATCTCTATCTCTATCATCTCTATCTCTATCATCTCTATCTCTATCATCTCTATCTCTATCATCTCTATCTCTATCTCTATCATCTCTATCTCTATCATCTCTATCTCTATCATCTCTATCATTATCTCTATCATTTCTATATCTCTATCATCTCTATCATCTCTATCTCTATCATCTCTATCTCTATCATCTCTATCTCTATATCTATCATCTCTATCTCTATCATCTCTATCTCTATCATCTCTATCTCTATCATCTCTATCATCTCTATCTCTATCTCTATCATCTCTATCTCTATCATCTCTATCTCTATCATCTCTATCTCTATCATCTCTATCTCTATCATTCTATCTCTATCTCTATCATCTCTATCTCTATCATCTCTATCTCTATCTCTATCAACTCTATCTCTATCATCTCTATCTCTATCATCTCTATCTCTATCATCTCTATCTCTATCATCTCTATCTCTATCTCTATCATCTCTATCTCTATATCATCTCTATCTCTATCATCTCTATCTCTATCATCTCTATCATCTCTATCTCTATCATCTCTATCTCTATCATCTCTATCTCTATCATCTCTATCTCTATCATCTCTATCTCTATCTCTATCATCTCTATCTCTATCATCTCTATCTCTATCTCTATCATCTCTATCTCTATCATCTCTATCTCTATCATCTCTATCTCTATCATATCTATCTCTATCATCTATATCATCTCTATCTCTATCATCTCTATCTCTATCATCTCTATCATCTCTATCTCTATCATCTCTATCTCTATCTCTATCATCTCTATCTCTATCTCTATCATCTCTATCTCTATCATCTCTATCTCTATCATCTCTATCTCTATCATCTCTATCTCTATCATCTCTATCTCTATCATCTCTATCATTATCTCTATCACCTCTATATCTCTATCATCTCTATCATCTCTATCTCTATCATCTCTATCTCTATCTCTATCATCTCTATCTCTATCTCTATCATCTCTATCTCTATCATCTCTATCTCTATCATCTCTATCTCTATCATCTCTATCTCTATCATCTCTATCATTATCTCTATCACCTCTATATCTCTATCATCTCTATCATCTCTATCTCTATCATCTCTATCTCTATCATCTCTATCTCTATCATCTCTATCTCTATCATCTCTATCTCTATCATTATCTCTATCATCATCTCTATCATCTCTATCTCAATCTCTATCATCTCTATCTCTATCTCTATCATCTCTATCTCTATCTCTATCATCTCTATCTCTATCTCTATCATCTCTATCATCTCTATCTCTATCATCTCTATCTCTATCATCTCTATCTCTATCATCTCTATCATCTCTATCTCTATCATCTCTATCTCTATCATCTCTATCTCTATCATCTCTATCTCTATCTCTATCATCTCTATCTCTATCTCTATCATCTCTATCATCTCTATCTCTATCATCTCTATCTCTATCATCTCTATCTCTATCATCTCTATCATCTCTATCTCTATCATCTCTATCTCTATCATCTCTATCTCTATCATTATCTCTATCATCATCTCTATCATCTCTATCTCAATCTCTATCATCTCTATCTCTATCTCTATCATCTCTATCTCTATCTCTATCATCTCTATCTCTATCTCTATCATCTCTATCATCTCTATCTCTATCATCTCTATCATCTCTATCTCTATCATCTCTATCATCTCTATCTCTATCATCTCTATCTCTATCATCTCTATCATTATCTCTATCATCTCTATATCTCTATCATCTCTATCATCTCTATCTCTATCATCTCTATCTCTATCATCTCTATCTCTATCATCTCTATCTCTATCTCTATCATCTCTATCTCTATCATCTCTATCTCTATCATCTCTATCATGTCTATCTCTATCTCTATCATCTCTATCTCTATCATCTCTATCTCTATCATCTCTATCTCTATCATCTCTATCTCTATCTCTATCATCTCTATCTCTATCATCTCTATCTCTATCATCTCTATCTCTATCATCTCTATCTCTATCTCTATCATCTCTATCTCTATATCATCTCTATCTCTATCATCTCTATCTCTATAATTTCTATCTCTATCATCTCTATCTCTATCATCTCTTTCTCTATCTCTATCATCTCTATCTCCATCATCTCTATCTCTATCTCTATCATCTCTATCATCTCTATCTCTTTCATCCCTATCATCTCTATCTCTATCATCTCTATCTCTATCTCTATCATCTCTATCTCTATCTCTATCATCTCTATCTCTATCATCTCTATCTCTATCATCTCTATCTCTATCATCTCTATCATTATCTCTATCATCTCTATATCTCTATCATCTCTATCATCTCTATCTCTATCATCTCTATCTCTATCTCTATCATCTCTATCTCTATCATCTCTATCTCTATCATCTCTATCTCTATCATATCTATCTCTATCTCTATCATCTCTATCTCTATCATCTCTATATCTATCATCTCTATCATCTCTATCTCTATCTCTATCATCTCTATCTCTATCATCTCTATCTCTATCATCTCTATCTCTATCATATCTATCTCTATCTCTATCATCTCTATCTCTATCATCTCTATCTCTAGCTCTATCTCTATCATCTCTATCTCTATCATCTCTATCTCTATCATCTCTATCTCTATCATCTCTATCTCTATCATCTCTATCTCTATTATCTCTATCTCTATCATCTCTATCTTTATCATCTCTATCTCTATCATCTCTATCTATATCATCTCTATCTCTATCTCTAACATCTCTATCTCTATCTCTATCATCTCTATCTCTATCATCTCTATCTCTATCATCTCTATCTCTATCATCTCTATCTCTATCATCTCTATCATCTCTATCTATATCATCTCTATCTCTATCTCTAACATCTCTATCTCTATCTCTATCATCTCTATCTCTATCATCTCTATCTCTATCATCTCTATCTCTATCATCTCTTTCTATATCATCTCTATCTCTATCATCTCTATCATCTCTATCTTTATCATCTCTATCTCTATCATCTCTATCTATATCATCTCTATCATTATCTCTATCATCTCTATATCTCTATCATCTCTATCATCTCTATCTCTATCATCTCTATCTCTATCATCTCTATCTCTATCATCTCTATCTCTATCATCTCTATCTCTATCATCTCTATTTCTATCTCTATCATCTCTATCATCTCTATCTCTATCTCTATCATCTCTATCTCTATCATCTCTATCTCTATCATCTCTATCTCTATCATCTCTATCTCTATCTCTATCATCTCTATCTCTATCTCTATCATCTCTATCTCTATCATCTCTATCTCTATCATCTCTATCATCTCTATCTCTATCATCTCTATCTCTATCATCTCTATCTCTATCATCTCTATCATCTTTATCTCTATCTCTATCATCTCTATCATCTCTATCTCTATCATCTCTATCTCTATCTCTATCATCTCTATCTCTATCTCTATCATCATTATCTCTATCATCTCTATATCTCTATCATCTCTATCTCTATCATCTCTATCTCTATCATCTCTATCTCTATCTCTATCATCTCTATCTCTATCATCTCTATCTCTATCATATCTATCATCTCTATCTCTATCTCTATCATCTCTATCTCTATCTCTATCATCTCTATCTCTATCATCTCTATCTCTATCATCTCTATCTCTATGATCTCTATCTCTATCATCTCTATCTCTATCATCTCTATAATCTCTATCTCTATCATCTCTATCTCTATCTCTATCATCTCTATCTCTATCATCTCTATCGCTATCATCTCTATCTCTATCATATCTATCTCTATCTCTATCATCTCTATCTCTATCATCTCTATCTCTATCATCTCTATCATCTCTATCTCTATCTCTATCATCTCTATCTCTATCTCTATCATCTCTATCTCTATCATCTCTATCATCTCTATCTCTATCTCTATCATCTCTATCATCTCTATCTCTATCATCTCTATCTCTATCATCTCTATCTCTATCATCTCTATCTCTATCTCTATCATCTCTATCTCTATCATCTCTATCTCTATCATCTCTATCATTATCTCTATCATTTCTATATCTCTATCATCTCTATCATCTCTATCTCTATCATCTCTATCTCTATCATCTCTATCTCTATATCTATCATCTCTATCTCTATCATCTCTATCTCTATCATCTCTATCTCTATCATCTCTATCATCTCTATCTCTATCTCTATCATCTCTATCTCTATCTCTATCATCTCTATCTCTATCATCTCTATCTCTATCATCTCTATCTCTATCTCTATCATCTCTATCTCTATCATCTCTATCTCTATCTCTATCAACTCTATCTCTATCATCTCTATCTCTATCATCTCTATCTCTATCATCTCTATCTCTATCTCTATCATCAATATCTCTATATCATCTCTATCTCTATCATCTCTATCTCTATCATCTCTATCATCTCTATCTCTATCATCTCTATCTCTATCATCTCTATCATCTCTATCTCTATCATCTCTATCTCTATCTCTATCATCTCTATCTCTATCATCTCTATCTCTATCATCTCTATCTCTATCATCTCTATCTCTATCATCTCTATCTCTATCATATCTATCTCTATCATCTATATCATCTCTATCTCTATCATCTCTATCTCTATCATCTCTATCATCTCTATCTCTATCATCTCTATCTCTATCATCTCTATCTCTATCATCTCTATCTCTATCATCTCTATCTCTATCATCTCTATCATTATCTCTATCACCTCTATATCTCTATCACCTCTATATCTCTATCATCTCTATCATCTCTATCTCTATCATCTCTATCTCTATCATCTCTATCTCTATCTCTATCATCTCTATCTCTATCATCTCTATCTCTATCATCTCTATCATCTCTATCATCTCTATCTCTATCTCTATCATCTCTATCTCTATCATCTCTATCTCTATCTCTATCATCTCTATCTCTATCATCTCTATCATCTCTATCTCTATCATCTCTATCTCTATCATCTCTATCTCTATCATCTCTATCTCTATCATCTCTATCATCTCTATCTCTATCATCTCTATCTCTATCATCTCTATCTCTATCATTATCGCTATCATCATCTCTATCATCTCTATCTCAATCTCTATCATCTCTATCTCTATCTCTATCATCTCTATCTCTATCTCTATCATCTCTATATCTATCATCTCTATCTCTATCTCTATCATCTCTATCATCTCTATCTCTATCATCTCTATCTCTATCATCTCTATCTCTATCATCTCTATCTCTATCATCTCTATCTCTATCATCTCTATCTCTATCTCTATCATCTCTATCTCTATCTCTATCATCTCTATCTCTATCATCTCTATCTCTATCATCTCTATCTCTATCATCTCTATCATCTCTATCTCTATCATCTCTATCTCTATCATCTCTATCTCTATCATCTCTATCATCTCTATCTCTATCATCAATATCTCTATCTCTATCTCTATCATCTCTATCTCTATCTCTATCATCTCTATCTCTATCATCTTATCTCTATCTCTATCATCTCTATCTCTATCTCTATCATCTCTATCTCTATCTCTATCTCTATCATATCTATCTCTAACATCTCTATCTCTATCATCTCTTTCATCTCTATCTCTATCATCTCTTTCTCTATCATCTCTTTCTCTATCATCTCTTTCTCTATCATCTCTATCTCTATCATCTCTATCTCTATCTCTATCATCTCTCTCTATCATCTTTATCTCTATCATCTCTATCTCTATCATCTCTCTCTATCATCTCTATCTCTAACATCTCTATCTCTATCATCTCTATCATCTCTATCTCTATCATCTCTATCTCTATCATCTCTTTCTCTATCATCTCTATCTCTATCATCTATATCTCTATCTCTATCATCTCTATCTCTATCATCTCTATCTCTATCTCTATCTCTATCTCTATCTCTATCATCTCTATCTCTATCATCTCTATCTCTATCATCTCTCTCTATCATCTCTATCTCTATCATCTCTATCTCTATAATCTCTATCTCTATCATCTCTATCTCTATCTCTATCATCTCTATCTCTATCATCTCTATATCTATCAGTACTATCTCTATCATCTCTATCTCTATCATCTCTATCTCTATCATCTCTATCTCTATCTCTATCATCTCTATCTCTATCATCTCTATCTCTATCATCTCTATCTCTATCATCTCTATCTCTATCATCTCTATCTCTATCTCTATCATCTCTATCTCTATATCATCTCTATCTCTATCATCTCTATCTCTATCATCTCTATCTCTATCATCTCTATCTCTATCATCTCTATCTCTGTCATCTCTATCTCTATCTCTATCATCTCTATCTCTATTATCTCTATCTATATCATCTCTATCTCTATCATCTCTATCTCTATCTCTATCATCTCTATCTCTATCATCTCTATCTCTATCATTTCTATCATCTCTATCTCTATCATCTCTATCTCTATCATCTCTATCTCTATCATCTCTATCATCTCTATCTCTATTTCTATCATCTCTATCTCTATCTCTATCATCTCTATCTCTATCATCTCTATCTCTATCATCTCTATCTCTATCATCTCTATCTCTATCATCTCTATCTCTATCATCTCTATCTCTATCATCTCTATCATCTCTATCTCTATCATCTCTATCTCTATCATCTCTATCTCTATCATTATCTCTATCATCCTTATCATCTCTATCTCAATCTCTATCATCTCTATCTCTATCTCTATCATCTCTATCTCTATCACTATCATCTCTATCTCTATCTCTATCATCTCTATCTCTATCATCTCTATCATCTCTATCTCTATCATCTCTATCATCTCTATCTCTATCATCTCTATCTCTGTCATCTCTATCTCTATCATCTCTATCTCTATCATCTCTTTCATCTCTATCTCTATCTCTATCATCTCTATCTCTATCATCTCTATCTCTATCATCTCTATCTCTATCTCTATCATCTCTATCTCTATCATCTCTATCTCTATCTCTATCTCTATCATCTCTATCTCTAACATCTCTATCTCTATCATCTCTATCATCTCTATCTCTATCATCTCTATCTCTATCATCTCTATCTCTATCTCTATCATCTCTATCATCTCTATCTCTATCATCTCTATCTCTATCATCTCTGTCTCTATCTCTATCATCTGTATCTCTATCATCTCTATCTCTATCATCTCTCTCTATCATCTCTATCTCTATCTCTATCATCTCTATCTCTATCATCTCTCTCTATCATCTCTATCTCTATCATCTCTATCTCTATAATCTCTATCTCTATCATCTCTATCTCTATCTCTATCATCTCTATCTCTATCATCTCTATATCTATCAGTACTATCTCTATCATCTCTATCTCTATCATCTCTATCTCTATCTCTATCATCTCTATCTCTATCATCTCTATCTCTATCATCTCTATCTCTATCATCTCTATATCTATCAGTACTATCTCTATCATCTCTATCTCTATCATCTCTATCTCTATCATCTCTATCTCTATCTCTATCATCTCTATCTCTATCATCTCTATCTCTATCTCTATCATCTCTATCTCTATCATCTCTATCTCTATCATCTATATCTCTATCTCTATCATCTCTATCTCTATCATCTCTATCTCTATCTCTATCTCTATCTCTATCATCTCTATCTCTATCATCTCTATCTCTATCATCTCTCTCTATCATCTCTATCTCTATCATCTCTATCTCTATAATCTCTATCTCTATCATCTCTATCTCTATCTCTATCATCTCTATCTCTATCATCTCTATATCTATCAGTACTATCTCTATCATCTCTATCTCTATCATCTCTATCTCTATCATCTCTATCTCTATCTCTATCATCTCTATCTCTATCATCTCTATCTCTATCATCTCTATCTCTATCATCTCTATCTCTATCATCTCTATCTCTATCTCTATCATCTCTATCTCTATATCATCTCTATCTCTATCATCTCTATCTCTATCATCTCTATCTCTATCATCTCTATCTCTATCATCTCTATCTCTGTCATCTCTATCTCTATCTCTATCATCTCTATCTCTATTATCTCTATCTATATCATCTCTATCTCTATCATCTCTATCTCTATCTCTATCATCTCTATCTCTATCATCTCTATCTCTATCATTTCTATCATCTCTATCTCTATCATCTCTATCTCTATCATCTCTATCTCTATCATCTCTATCATCTCTATCTCTATTTCTATCATCTCTATCTCTATCTCTATCATCTCTATCTCTATCATCTCTATCTCTATCATCTCTATCTCTATCATCTCTATCTCTATCATCTCTATCTCTATCATCTCTATCATCTCTATCTCTATCATCTCTATCTCTATCATCTCTATCTCTATCATTATCTCTATCATCCCTATCATCTCTATCTCAATCTCTATCATCTCTATCTCTATCTCTATCATCTCTATCTCTATCACTATCATCTCTATCTCTATCTCTATCATCTCTATCTCTATCATCTCTATCATCTCTATCTCTATCATCTCTATCATCTCTATCTCTATCATCTCTATCTCTGTCATCTCTATCTCTATCATCTCTATCTCTATCATCTCTTTCATCTCTATCTCTATCTCTATCATCTCTATCTCTATCATCTCTATCTCTATCATCTCTATCTCTATCTCTATCATCTCTATCTCTATCATCTCTATCTCTATCTCTATCTCTATCATCTCTATCTCTAACATCTCTATCTCTATCATCTCTATCATCTCTATCTCTATCATCTCTATCTCTATCATCTCTATCTCTATCTCTATCATCTCTATCATCTCTATCTCTATCATCTCTATCTCTATCATCTCTGTCTCTATCTCTATCATCTGTATCTCTATCATCTCTATCTCTATCATCTCTCTCTATCATCTCTATCTCTATCTCTATCATCTCTATCTCTATCATCTCTCTCTATCATCTCTATCTCTATCATCTCTATCTCTATAATCTCTATCTCTATCATCTCTATCTCTATCTCTATCATCTCTATCTCTATCATCTCTATATCTATCAGTACTATCTCTATCATCTCTATCTCTATCATCTCTATCTCTATCTCTATCATCTCTATCTCTATCATCTCTATCTCTATCATCTCTATCTCTATCATCTCTATATCTATCAGTACTATCTCTATCATCTCTATCTCTATCATCTCTATCTCTATCATCTCTATCTCTATCTCTATCATCTCTATCTCTATCATCTCTATCTCTATCTCTATCATCTCTATCTCTATCATCTCTATCTCTATCATCTCTATCTCTATCATCTCTATCTCTATCATCTCTATCTCTATCATTATCTCTATCATCATCTCTATCTCAATCTCTATCATCTCTATCTCTATCTCTATCATCTCTATCTCTATCTCTATCATCTCTATCTCTATCTCTATCATCTCTATCTCTATCATCTCTATCATCTCTATCTCTATCATCTCTATCTCTATCTCTATCATCTCTATCTCTATCATCTCTGTCTCTATCATCTCTATCTCTATCTCTATCATCTCTATCATCTCTATCTCTATCATCTCTATCTCTATCATCTCTATCTCTATCATCTCTATCATCTCTATCATCTCTATCTCTATCATCTCTATCTCTATCTCTATCATCTCTATCTCTATCATCTCTATATCTATCAGTACTATCTCTATCATCTCTATCTCTATCTCTATCATCTCTATCTCTATCATCTCTATCTCTATCTCTATCATCTCTATCTCTATCATCTCTATCTCTATCATCTCTATCTCTATCATCTCTATCTCTATCTCTATCATCTCTATCTCTATATCATCTCTATCTCTATCATCTCTATCTCTATCATCTCTATCTCTATCATCTCTATCTCTGTCATCTCTATCTCTATCTCTATCATCTCTATCTCTATCATCTCTATCTATATCATCTCTATCTCTATCATCTCTATCTCTATCTCTATCATCTCTATCTCTATCATCTCTATCTCTATCATTTCTATCATCTCTATCTCTATCATCTCTATCTCTATCATCTCTATCTCTATCATCTCTATCATCTCTATCTCTATCTCTATCATCTCTATCTCTATCTCTATCATCTCTATCTCTATCATCTCTATCTCTATCATCTCTATCTCTATCATCTCTATCTCTATCATCTCTATCTCTATCATCTCTATCATCTCTATCTCTATCATCTCTATCTCTATCATCTCTATCTCTATCATTATCTCTATCATCCCTATCATCTCTATCTCAATCTCTATCATCTCTATCTCTATCTCTATCATCTCTATCTCTATCACTATCATCTCTATCTCTATCTCTATCATCTCTATCTCTATCATCTCTATCATCTCTATCTCTATCATCTCTATCATCTCTATCTCTATCATCTCTATCTCTGTCATCTCTATCTCTATCATCTCTATCTCTATCATCTCTTTCATCTCTATCTCTATCTCTATCATCTCTATCTCTATCATCTCTATCTCTATCATCTCTATCTCTATCTCTATCATCTCTATCTCTATCATCTCTATCTCTATCTCTATCATCTCTATCTCTAACATCTCTATCTCTATCATCTCTATCATCTCTATCTCTATCATCTCTATCTCTATCATCTCTATCTCTATCTCTATCATCTCTATCTCTATCATCTCTGTCTCTATCTCTATCATCTGTATCTCTATCATCTCTATCTCTATCATCTCTCTCTATCATCTCTATCTCTATCTCTATCATCTCTATCTCTATCATCTCTCTCTATCATCTCTATCTCTATCATCTCTATCTCTATAATCTCTATCTCTATCATCTCTATCTCTATCTCTATCATCTCTATCTCTATCATCTCTATATCTATCAGTACTATCTCTATCATCTCTATCTCTATCATCTCTATCTCTATCATCTATATCTCTATCTCTATCATCTCTATCTCTATCATCTCTATCTCTATCATCTCTATCTCTATCATCTCTATCTCTATCATCTCTATCTCTATCTCTATCATCTCTATCTCTATATCATCTCTATCTCTATCATCTCTATCTCTATCATCTCTATCTCTATCATCTCTATCTCTATCATCTCTATCTCTGTCATCTCTATCTCTATCTCTATCATCTCTATCTCTATTATCTCTATCTATATCATCTCTATCTCTATCATCTCTATCTCTATCTCTATCATCTCTATCTCTATCATCTCTATCTCTATCATTTCTATCATCTCTATCTCTATCATCTCTATCTCTATCATCTCTATCTCTATCATCTCTATCATCTCTATCTCTATTTCTATCATCTCTATCTCTATCTCTATCATCTCTATCTCTATCATCTCTATCTCTATCATCTCTATCTCTATCATCTCTATCTCTATCATCTCTATCTCTATCATCTCTATCTCTATCATCTCTATCTCTATCATCTCTATCATCTCTATCTCTATCATCTCTATCTCTATCATCTCTATCTCTATCATCTCTATCTCTATCATTATCTCTATCATCCCTATCATCTCTATCTCAATCTCTATCATCTCTATCTCTATCTCTATCATCTCTATCTCTATCACTATCATCTCTATCTCTATCTCTATCATCTCTATCTCTATCATCTCTATCATCTCTATCTCTATCATCTCTATCATCTCTATCTCTATCATCTCTATCTCTGTCATCTCTATCTCTATCATCTCTATCTCTATCATCTCTTTCATCTCTATCTCTATCTCTATCATCTCTATCTCTATCTCTATCTCTATCATCTCTATCTCTATCTCTATCATCTCTATCTCTATCATCTCTCTCTATCATCTCTATCTCTATCATCTCTATCTCTATCATCTCTATCTCTATCATCTCTATCTCTATCTCTATCATCTCTATCTCTATCATCTCTATATCTATCAGTACTATCTCTATCATCTCTATCTCTATCATCTCTATCTCTATCATCTATATCTCTATCTCTATCATCTCTATCTCTATCATCTCTATCTCTATCATCTCTATCTCTATCATCTCTATCTCTATCATCTCTATCTCTATCTCTATCATCTCTATCTCTATATCATCTCTATCTCTATCATCTCTATCTCTATCATCTCTATCTCTATCATCTCTATCTCTATCATCTCTATCTCTGTCATCTCTATCTCTATCTCTATCATCTCTATCTCTATTGTCTCTATCTATATCATCTCTATCTCTATCATCTCTATCTCTATCTCTATCATCTCTATCTCTATCATCTCTATCTCTATCATTTCTATCATCTCTATCTCTATCATCTCTATCTCTATCATCTCTATCTCTATCATCTCTATCATCTCTATCTCTATTTCTATCATCTCTATCTCTATCTCTATCATCTCTATCTCTATCATCTCTATCTCTATCATCTCTATCATCTCTATCTCTATCATCTCTATCTCTATCATCTCTATCTCTATCATCTCTATCTCTATCATTATCTCTATCATCTCTATCTCTATCATCTCTATCTCTATCATCTCTATCTCTATCATCTCTATCTCTATCATTATCTCTATCATCCCTATCATCTCTATCTCAATCTCTATCATCTCTATCTCTATCTCTATCATCTCTATCTCTATCACTATCATCTCTATCTCTATCTCTATCATCTCTATCTCTATCATCTCTATCATCTCTATCTCTATCATCTCTATCATCTCTATCTCTATCATCTCTATCTCTGTCATCTCTATCTCTATCATCTCTATCTCTATCATCTCTTTCATCTCTATCTCTATCTCTATCATCTCTATCTCTATCATCTCTATCTCTATCATCTCTATCTCTATCTCTATCATCTCTATCTCTATCATCTCTATCTCTATAATCTCTATCTCTAACATCTCTATCTCTATCATCTCTATCATCTCTATCTCTATCATCTCTATCTCTATCATCTCTATCTCTATCTCTATCATCTCTATCTCTATCATCTCTGTCTCTATCTCTATCATCTGTATCTCTATCATCTCTATCTTCATCATATCTCTCTATCATCTCTATCTCTATCTCTATCATCTCTATCTCTATCATCTCTATCTCTATCATCTCTATCTCTATCATCTCTATATCTATCAGTACTATCTCTATCATCTCTATCTCTTTCATCTCTATCTCTATCATCTCTATCTCTATCTCTATCATCTCTATCTCTATCATCTCTATCTCTATCTCTATCATCTCTATCAATATCATCTCTATCTCTATCTCTATCATCTCTATCTCTATCATCTCTATCTCTATCATCTCTCTCTATCATCTCTATCTCTATCTCTATCTCTATCATCTCTATCTCTATCATCTCTATCTCTATCTCTATCATCTCTATCTCTATCATCTCTATATCTATCAGTACTATCTCTATAATCTCTATCTCTATCTCTATCATCTCTATCTCTATCATCTCTATCTCTATCTCTATCATCTCTATCATCTCTATCTCTATCATCTCTATCTCTATCATCTCTATCTCTATCATCTCTATCATCTCTATCATCTCTATCTCTATCTCTATCATCTCTATCTCTATCTCTATCATCTCTATCTCTATCATCTCTATCTCTATCTCTATCATCTCTATCTCTATCTCTATCATCTCTATCTCTATCATCTCTATCTCTATCATCTCTATCTCTATCATCTCTATCATCTCTATCTCTATCATCTCTATCTCTATCATCTCTATCTCTATCATTATCTCTATCATCATCTCTATCATCTCTATCTCAATCTCTATCATCTCTATCTCTATCTCTATCATCTCTATCTCTATTTCTATCATCTCTATCTCTATCATCTCTATCTCTATCATCTCTATCTCTATCATCTCTATCATCTCTATCTCTATCATCTCTATCTCTGTCATCTCTATCTCTATCTCTATCATCTCTATCTCTATCTCTATCATCTCTATCAATATCATCTCTATCTCTATCTCTATCATCTCTATCTCTATCATCTCTATCTCTATCATCTCTCTCTATCATCTCTATCTCTATCTCTATCTCTATCATCTCTATCTCTATCATCTCTATCTCTATCTCTATCATCTCTATCTCTATCATCTCTATATCTATCAGTACTATCTCTATAATCTCTATCTCTATCTCTATCATCTCTATCTCTATCATCTCTATCTCTATCTCTATCATCTCTATCATCTCTATCTCTATCATCTCTATCTCTATCATCTCTATCTCTATCATCTCTATCATCTCTATCATCTCTATCTCTATCTCTATCATCTCTATCTCTATCTCTATCATCTCTATCTCTATCATCTCTATCTCTATCTCTATCATCTCTATCTCTATCTCTATCATCTCTATCTCTATCATCTCTATCTCTATCATCTCTATCTCTATCATCTCTATCATCTCTATCTCTATCATCTCTATCTCTATCATCTCTATCTCTATCATTATCTCTATCATCATCTCTATCATCTCTATCTCAATCTCTATCATCTCTATCTCTATCTCTATCATCTCTATCTCTATTTCTATCATCTCTATCTCTATCATCTCTATCTCTATCATCTCTATCTCTATCATCTCTATCATCTCTATCTCTATCATCTCTATCTCGATCATCTCTATCTCTATCATCTCTATCATTATCTCTATCATTTCTATATCTCTATCATCTCTATCATCTCTATCTCTATCATCTCTATCTCTATCATCTCTATCTCTATCATCTCTATCTCTATCTCTATCATCTCTATCTCTATCATCTCTATCTCTATCTCTATCAACTCTATCTCTATCATCTCTATCTCTATCATCTCTATCTCTATCATCTCTATCTCTATCATCTCTATCTCTATCTCTATCATCAATATCTCTATATCATCTCTATCTCTATCATCTCTATCTCTATCATCTCTATCATCTCTATCTCTATCATCTCTATCTCTATCATCTCTATCATCTCTATCTCTATCATCTCTATCTCTATCTCTATCATCTCTATCTCTATCATCTCTATCTCTATCATCTCTATCTCTATCATCTCTTTCTCTATCATCTCTATCATTATCTCTATCACCTCTATATCTCTATCATCTCTATCATCTCTATCTCTATCATCTCTATCTCTATCATCTCTATCTCTATCTCTATCATCTCTATCTCTATCATCTCTATCTCTATCATCTCTATCATCTCTATCATCGCTATCTCTATCTCTATCATCTCTATCTCTATCATCTCTATCTCTATCTCTATCATCTCTATCTCTATCATCTCTATCATCTCTATCTCTATCATCTCTATCTCTATCATCTCTATCTCTATCATCTCTATCTCTATCATCTCTATCATCTCTATCTCTATCATCTCTATCTCTATCATCTCTATCTCTATCATCTCTATCATCTCTATCATCTCTATCTCTATCATCTCTATCTCTATCATCTCTATCTCTATCATTATCGCTATCATCATCTCTATCATCTCTATCTCAATCTCAATCATCTCTATCTCTATCTCTATCATCTCTATCTCTATCTCTATCATCTCTATCTCTATCTCTATCATCTCTATCATCTCTATCTCTATCATCTCTATCTCTATCATCTCTATCTCTATCATCTCTATCTCTATCATCTCTATCTCTATCATCTCTATCTCTATCATCTCTATCTCTATCTCTATCATCTCTATCTCTATCTCTATCATCTCTATCTCTATCATCTCTATCTCTATCATCTCTATCTCTATCATCTCTATCATCTCTATCATCTCTATCTCTATCATCTCTATCTCTATCATCTCTATCTCTATCATTATCTCTATCATCATCTCTATCATCTCTATCTCAATCTCTATCATCTCTATCTCTATCTCTATCATCTCTATCTCTATCTCTATCATCTCTATCTCTATCTCTATCATCTCTATCATCTCTATCTCTATCATCTCTATCTCTATCATCTCTATCTCTATCATCTCTATCATCTCTATCTCTATCATCTCTATCTCTATCATCTCTATCATTATCTCTATCATCTCTATATCTCTATCATCTCTATTATCTCTATCTCTATCATCTCTATCTCTATCATCTCTATCTCTATCTCTATCATCTCTATCTCTATCATCTCTATCTCTATCATCTCTATCATGTCTATCTCTATCTCTATCATCTCTATCTCTATCATCTCTATCTCTATCATCTCTATCTCTATCTCTATCATCTCTATCTCTATCATCTCTATCTCTATCATCTCTATCTCTATCATCTCTATCTCTATCTCTATCATCTCTATCTCTATATCATCTCTATCTCTATCATCTCTATCTCTATAATTTCTATCTCTATCATCTCTATCTCTATCATCTCTATCTCTATCATCTCTATCTATATCATCTCTATCTCTATCTATCATCTCTATCTCTATCTCTATCATCTCTATCTCTATCATCTCTATCTCTATCATCTCTATCTCTATCATCTCTATCATCTCTATCTCTATCATCTCTATCTCTATCATCTCTATCTCTATCATCTCTATCATCTCTATCTCTATCATCTCTATCTCTATCATCTCTATCATCAATATCTCTATCATCTCTATCATCTCTATCTCTATCATCTCTATCTCTATCATCTCTATCTCTATCATCTCTATCTCTATCATCTCTATCATCTCTATCTCTATCATCTCTATCTCTATCTCTATCTCTATCTCTATCTCTATCATCTCTATCTCTATCATCTCTATCTCTATCATCTCTATCTCTATCATCTCTATCATCTCTATCTCTATCATCTCTATCTCTATCATCTCTATCATCTCTATCTCTATCATCTCTATCTCTATAATCTCTATCTCTAACATCTCTATCTCTATCATCTCTATCATCTCTATCTCTATCATCTCTATCTCTATCATCTCTTTCATCTCTATCTCTATCATCTCTTTCTCTATCATCTCTTTCTCTATCATCTCTTTCTCTATCATCTCTATCTCTATCATCTCTATCTCTATCTCTATCATCTCTCTCTATCATCTTTATCTCTATCATCTCTATCTCTATCATCTCTCTCTATCATCTCTATCTCTAACATCTCTATCTCTATCATCTCTATCATCTCTATCTCTATCATCTCTATCTCTATCATCTCTTTCTCTATCATCTCTATCTCTATCATCTATATCTCTATCTCTATCATCTCTATCTCTATCATCTCTATCTCTATCTCTATCTCTATCTCTATCTCTATCATCTCTATCTCTATCATCTCTATCTCTATCATCTCTCTCTATCATCTCTATCTCTATCATCTCTATCTCTATAATCTCTATCTCTATCATCTCTATCTCTATCTCTATCATCTCTATCTCTATCATCTCTATATCTATCAGTACTATCTCTATCATCTCTATCTCTATCATCTCTATCTCTATCATCTCTATCTCTATCTCTATCATCTCTATCTCTATCATCTCTATCTCTATCATCTCTATCTCTATCATCTCTATCTCTATCATCTCTATCTCTATCTCTATCATCTCTATCTCTATATCATCTCTATCTCTATCATCTCTATCTCTATCATCTCTATCTCTATCATCTCTATCTCTATCATCTCTATCTCTGTCATCTCTATCTCTATCTCTATCATCTCTATCTCTATTATCTCTATCTATATCATCTCTATCTCTATCATCTCTATCTCTATCTCTATCATCTCTATCTCTATCATCTCTATCTCTATCATTTCTATCATCTCTATCTCTATCATCTCTATCTCTATCATCTCTATCTCTATCATCTCTATCATCTCTATCTCTATTTCTATCATCTCTATCTCTATCTCTATCATCTCTATCTCTATCATCTCTATCTCTATCATCTCTATCTCTATCATCTCTATCTCTATCATCTCTATCTCTATCATCTCTATCTCTATCATCTCTATCATCTCTATCTCTATCATCTCTATCTCTATCATCTCTATCTCTATCATCTCTATCTCTATCATTATCTCTATCATCCCTATCATCTCTATCTCAATCTCTATCATCTCTATCTCTATCTCTATCATCTCTATCTCTATCTCTATCATCTCTATCTCTATCATCTCTATCATCTCTATCTCTATCATCTCTATCATCTCTATCTCTATCATCTCTATCTCTGTCATCTCTATCTCTATCATCTCTATCTCTATCATCTCTTTCATCTCTATCTCTATCTCTATCATCTCTATCTCTATCATCTCTATCTCTATCATCTCTATCTCTATCTCTATCATCTCTATCTCTATCATCTCTATCTCTATCTCTATCTCTATCATCTCTATCTCTAACATCTCTATCTCTATCATCTCTATCATCTCTATCTCTATCATCTCTATCTCTATCATCTCTATCTCTATCTCTATCTCTATCATCTCTATCATCTCTATCTCTATCATCTCTATCTCTATCATCTCTGTCTCTATCTCTATCATCTGTATCTCTATCATCTCTATCTCTATCATCTCTCTCTATCATCTCTATCTCTATCTCTATCATCTCTATCTCTATCATCTCTCTCTATCATCTCTATCTCTATCATCTCTATCTCTATAATCTCTATCTCTATCATCTCTATCTCTATCTCTATCATCTCTATCTCTATCATCTCTATATCTATCAGTACTATCTCTATCATCTCTATCTCTATCATCTCTATCTCTATCTCTATCATCTCTATCTCTATCATCTCTATCTCTATCATCTCTATCTCTATCATCTCTATATCTATCAGTACTATCTCTATCATCTCTATCTCTATCATCTCTATCTCTATCATCTCTATCTCTATCTCTATCATCTCTATCTCTATCATCTCTATCTCTATCTCTATCATCTCTATCTCTATCATCTCTATCTCTATCTCTATCATCTCTATCTCTATCATCTCTATCTCTATCATCTCTCTCTATCATCTCTCTCTATCATCTCTATCTCTATCATCTCTATCTCTATCATCTCTATCTCTATCTCTATCATCTCTATCTCTATCATCTCTATATCTATCAGTACTATCTCTATAATCTCTATCTCTATCTCTATCATCTCTATCTCTATCATCTCTATCTCTATCTCTATCATCTCTATCATCTCTATCTCTATCATCTCTATCTCTATCATCTCTATCTCTATCATCTCTATCATCTCTATCATCTCTATCTCTATCTCTATCATCTCTATCTCTATCTCTATCATCTCTATCTCTATCATCTCTATCTCTATCTCTATCATCTCTATCTCTATCTCTATCATCTCTATCTCTATCATCTCTATCTCTATCATCTCTATC